>NW_024068930.1:0-83401 GCF_009389715.1 Phoenix dactylifera | reverse complement strand
CAAGGTGCACAGGTACCATGGTGATCTCAGGTCTAAGGATCACTTGCACAACTCCCACTATGAGAACCATCTTTTGATAATTAAGTAAGAATCCATAAGATGTTCTCATGGCTGGTCATTTCAGTGAACTCATTTCTCTAATGAGCACCCACATCTTTGTATTAGTGTCTCACACAAGTGATTGTGAGATCAATCACCCTCTACATTGAGCATACATAAGATGTGCCAGTCTTTCCGGTAATATTGATCCCCGACTCAATATACCAATTTGACTGGGAATATTCTAAATTAAAATTTTAGAATTTTAGGTCTCACTGGTATGATCTCATCATAACCCTTAAAACCAATGTCCTAATTTATGGGGTTCATCATCCAATAATAAAATAGATAAGCAGCAAATGATGAAACACAATGCCTTTATTGATATATATCGAGTGTCAAAGTACATGATTTGGAGGATTACAAAAAAAAAAACCCATCAAATGATTGGCTTATAGGGCATCTACTCTTTCAGACCCAAGTGAACCTTGAGTCGACCCAAAGAATGGTTGGGTCGACCCAAGGGAAGGAAGGCTGAATTTCAAGTTTCTGTATTTTCTGAGAGGGTCGACCCAAGGAATATTTGAGTCGACCCAAGTGAAAGTTGGGTCGACCCAAGGACAGGTTGAGCCGACCCAAACACGGGCTGTAGCATAACGGCTAGTTCTGCAGATGTACTTTTTGTCCTTCCAAAAGGGAGTAACGGCTAGTTTTTGAATTCTAACCATTGGGGCTTGTCCAATGGATGTAGGAAGCTATTTAAAGTGGCACTATTCATCAGATAGAAACAACCTTTCCAAAGAATATCAAAGAGTACACAAGAAAGAGAAAGTGCCCTAATCTTCTTCATCCAAGTGCTTCATTCAAGAATCAAAGAAAGGGGTTGAGCAGATTCAAAGAGTCATCTAGAGCTCCATCCTCCCTTGAAGAGTGAAGCATCCTTGACAAAGAAGAGAGAAGTCACTACAAGCGATAAATACTTTCTAAACTCTTCTTTGTAGTTTATATTGTTTCATTTGCTCATTTAGGAGTTTAAATCTTCTTTCTTTGTTTATTAAACTACTTGTAAAGGTTGGTTGGTTAGCCCGCAAAACCAACGGAATAGGTTGATTGGTGAACTCGGAAAACCAATTGTAAAGGTTCGTTGGTGAGCCCGTAAAACCAACAAAGGTTCGTTGGTGAGCCCGTAAAACCAACATAGGTTTTTGGTAAACCTGGAAAACCAAAGTGTAAAGATTTTTGGATTGTGAGCCCGGAAAACAATCCAACTGTAATCCGCGGGATTATAGTGAATTCCCAAGGGGTCGCTTGGGGAGTGGACGTAGGTGCTAAGGAGAGCACCGAACCACTATACTTCTTGTTGTTTGTATTGTGATTTGTTTAAGTTCACTAACTCATCATTTAACACAAGTAAGATAGTTAAAATTAAAAGAAACCATTTCACCCCCCCCCCCCTCTTGGCTTGTCACCTTGGGCAACAAGTGGTATCAGAGCAAGGTGCTCTAATAGTACTCATTGATCTCACAATCAAGAGTTAAAGATCATGATAACCCAAGTGGGATGTTCTATGAGTGAGGGGCAATCCACAAATAGACCACCTCTATTTAATGGCACAAACTACACATACTGGAAAGCTAGGATGAGGATATTCATTCAAGCTTCCGACTATGAACTATGGTACATCATCACTAGAGGACCTCACACACCCACACTTAATATAGAGGGCACTATCATACCCAAATTAGAAATGGATTGGAATGAAAGTGATAGAAGATTAGCACAGTTAAATACAAAAGCTATAAATGTACTTTACTGTTCATTAGATGTAAGTGAATTTAATAGAATATCTACTTGCACTACTGCCAAAGAAATTTGGGACAAACTTGAGGTCACCCATGAAGGGACCAATCAAGTTAAAGAGTCAAAGATAAACATATTAGTACACAAGTATGAATTATTTAAAATGGAATCTACTGAGTCCATAACTGATATGTTTACTCGTTTTACTGACATTATAAATGGGCTTAAGAGTTTAGGAAAGTCTTACTCTAACTCTGATTTGGTGCAAAAAATTCTCAGGTCTCTACCAAGAATTTGGGAGGCCAAGGTAACCGCAATTCAAGAAGCTAAGGACCTCAACACACTGCAATTAGAGGAGCTTCTAGGATCACTCATGACCCATGAGTTGATAATGAGGCAAAATTCAGAAGATGAGGTGAAGAGAAGAAAGCCCATTGCCCTAAAGACTACCACCCCTAAACAACAAACTGAATCGGAAGATTCAGATGATGATGAAGAAATTGATGAAGAAGGGATGGCTATGCTTGGGAGAAAATTCAGAAAATTTATGAGAGGTAAGAATAGATTCTATAGAAAGAAACCCTTCATCAAGGGTAACTCAAGCAAAGAAAAGGGTAAGGACAAAGAAAAGAAAAAAGAAACTCCCATTTGCTATGAGTGTAACAAACCCGGGCATTATAAGATAGATTGCCCAGATTTGAAATGGATGGCAAGAAAACTGAAAAAGAAGAACTTCATGGCTGAATGGAGTGAAAGTGAGGAATCAAGTTCGGAAGAGGAAGATCATCAAGAGACGGCCCAAATGTGTCATATGGCCAATGACGATGAGGTAGATTCTGAACTTGACTGTGATTTTACTGTTGATGAATTACATGATGCATTCTTAGAACTCATGGAAGAACATAAGAAACTAATTAATAAAAATAAAGTTCTAAAAGAAGAAAATCAATCTCTTGTTAAAGATAAGTTAAAACTGTCTCATAACTGTGAAACATTAAGTAGGAAACTTGCAAATGAAACCAAGAATCTAATTGCTGAAAATATCAAGCTAAAAGAAGATGCTGAAAAATATAAATCCTTGGTAGATAAATTTACACTTAGTTCTACCAAATTAAATATGATTCTTGATAGTCAAAAAGCTGTATATGATAAGGCTGGCTTAGGATATAGAACAAATATGAAACAAAAATTCTTAAAGAACATTTTTGTAAAAGCTAAAAGTGAAAATATCACTTGTTATTGCTGCAATAAGTTAGGACATAGAGCATATGAATGTAACTATAGAAAATCCAGTCAAAACAAAGTAAGTAATAATCAAAAGATTAAATTCAAGAAAGTTTGGGTTCCAAAAGGAACATGGAGTACTAACCCTAAAGGACCCAACTTAGTTTGGGTACCTAAAGTTTCTTCTTGATCTTGATTGCAGGTGTGTCTTACAGCTGATAAAGTGGAAAAACGATGGTATCTAGATAGTGGCTGTTCAAGACACATGACCGGTGACGTAGATCAATTTGTCACCTTGGAATCAAAGAAAGGTGGAGTAGTAACTTATGGAGACAATGGTAAAGGGCATATCATTGGAAAGGGTAAAATTTTCATTATGCCATCTATTTTCATAGAAAATGTCTTATTAGTTAAGGGTTTGAAACATAACCTTCTTAGCATAAGTCAATTTTGTGATAAAGGGTTTAAAGTCACGTTTGAAGCATCTGTATGCATAATCACAAATCCTAAAGATAATAGCATTATACTTGTAGGACAAAGGCAAAGAAATATTTACTTAGTAGACCTTCATGAGTTAGGCAAGAAAAATGGATTATGCTTAATTACTAATGAAGAAAAGAAAAATGAAACTAGTTGGCTTTGGCATCGAAGACTAGGACATGCTAGTATGGAATTAATATCAAAACTAGTCAAGAAGGAATTAATAAAAGATGTGCCAAAATTGATCTTTGAAAAGGACAAAATATGTGGACCATGTTCATTGGAAAAACAAACTAAATCATCTTTCAAATCAAAGAATATAGTATCAACAACTAGACCATTTGAACTCATACACATGGATTTATTTGGACCTACTAGAACTACAAGTCTAGGAGGGAAGAAGTATGGACTAGTTATTGTTGATGATTTTTCAAGATATATATGGGTTTCATTTTTGGCACATAAGAATGAAGCACTTTCAAAATTCTTGAAACTATATAATAATATCATAAATAAAAAGAAACTCACCTTAGTAGCAATTCGAAGTGATCATGGTACCGAATTTGAAAATCAACACTTTGAAGAATTTTGTACTAAAAATGGTATATCACATCAATTTTCAGCACCTAGAACGCCTCAACAAAATGGAGTTGTTGAAAGGAAAAATAGGACATTGGCAGAAATGGCACGCACAATGTTGTGTGAGTCAAATCTTCTAAAGTACTTTTAGGCTGAAGCTATAAGCACTGCTTGCCATATTCTAAATCGAGTTTTAATACGACCAATAACCAAAAAAACTTCTTATGAACTTTGGAAGAATAAGAAACCAACTGCTAAATATTTTAAAGTTTTTGGATGTAGATGTTTCATCTTAAACAATGGCAAGGAGGATCTAAGTAAATTTGATGCCAAGTCAGATGAAGGTATCTTCTTAGGATACTCCACATCTAGCAGGGCATACAGAGTATTCAATAAAAGAACTTTAGTAGTGGAAGAGTCAGTCAATATTATATTTGATGAGTCTGATAGTGAGTCTGCTAGGAAAGAAAATATTGTTGATGATGATACAGGAATTATCGACTTTGAAAAGTTGAATATTGATGACGTGCCAAATCAAGATAAGGGAGATGATTGCGTGCCACCTCAATTCCAAAACTTGCCAAAGAAATGGAGGTATGCATATGGACACCCTAAAGACTTAATCATTGGTGATCCATCTCAAGGGGTAAGAACTCGATCATCTCTTAGAAATTTAAATGATTATCTTGCTTTTGTTTCACAATTAGAACCTAAGACTTATGAAGAAGCTGAAAAAGATACTAATTGGATAAATGCCATGCAAGAAGAATTGAATCAATTTAAAAGAAGTAATGTATGGACATTAATTGAAAGACCAAAGCATAACTCAGTAATTGGAACAAAATGGATATTTAGAAATAAATTAGATGAAAATGGATTAGTCATAAGAAATAAGGCTAGACTTGTAGCTAAGGGATACAATCAAGAAGAAGGAATAGATTTTGATGAAACATTTGCTCCTGTAGCTAGATTAGAGGCTATTAGATTACTTCTAGCATTTGCATGTTTCATGGATTTTAAATTATATCAAATGGATGTGAAGAGTGCTTTCTTAAATGGTTTTATTGAGGAGGAAGTATATGTAGAACAACCTCCTGGTTTTGAGAATCATGAATTGCCAAATCATGTGTTTAAACTACATAAGGCTTTGTATGGATTAAAGCAAGCACCTAGGGCTTGGTATGATCGATTGAGCAAATTTCTGCTTAATAATGACTTTAGTAGAGGAAATGTAGATAAAACTCTATTTCTCAAAAGAAAGGACAAAAATCTATTAGTGGTACAAATATATGTAGATGACATAATCTTTGGTGCCACAAATGATACTCTTTGCAAAGAATTTGCTGATTTAATGCATGGAGAATTTGAAATGAGTTTGATGGGAGAACTAAGCTTCTTTCTAGGATTACAAATCAAACAAACTAAAGAAGGCATTTTCATTCATCAAATTAAGTATACAAAGGAAATACTAAAGAAGTTTGGGAAT
This sequence comes from Phoenix dactylifera, assembly GCF_009389715.1. Lineage (NCBI taxonomy): Eukaryota > Viridiplantae > Streptophyta > Magnoliopsida > Arecales > Arecaceae > Phoenix > Phoenix dactylifera. Next base: position 77,793 of record NW_024068930.1, on the reverse strand, counting down.
GAAAATCATAAAGGAGTAGGCACTCCAATGAATCCTACTAGTAAGCTAGACAAAGATGAAAAAGAGAAGAGTATTGATATTAAGCTCTATAGAGGACTAATTGGATCCTTGCTCTACCTTACTGCTAGTAGACCCGACATCGTATTTAGTGTAGGAATATGTGCTAGATACCAATCGGATCCTAAGGAGTCACATTTAAGTGCTGTTAAAAGAATCCTTAGATATTTAAGAGGAACTACCAATATAGGATTATGGTACTCAAGAGACTCCTGTCTAAATTTGCTTGCATATTCTGATGCGGATTTTGCCGGATGCAAATTAGATAGGAAGAGCACAAGTGGCACATGTCAATTCTTAGGAAATAACTTAGTATCATGGTTTAGCAAAAAGCAGAATTCAGTGGCACTGTCCACAGCTGAAGCTGAATATATAGCTGCTGGTAGTTGTTGTGCTCAAGTATTATGGCTTAAGCAACAACTAGAGGACTATGGAGTTAGGCTAGATAATATTCCTATTAAATGTGATAATACTAGTGCCATCAATCTTACTAAAAATCCAGTTCAGCATTCTAAAGCCAAACACATAGAGATAAGGTATCATTTTATTAGGGATCATGTGCAAAATGGAAACATATGCATTGAGCATATATGCACTGAAAAACAATTAGCCGACATATTTACAAAACCATTGAGTGAAGATAGATTCTGCATGCTAAGGAGGGAATTAGGCATATGTGATCCTTTTTATTGAAGAAATATAAAAGGAAGCTAGTAGTTTCATGATACATTCCTCCAATTTCTAAAAACCCATGAAACATGAGTCAAACTTGTTATCTACAGATTCCTTACTCATGTATCATTGTCCCAGAAAGAATTTATAAGGATTGGAAGCAAGGAAAATTTTTAGACGCAAAAAGAAAGAGAAAAGAAAAATTCTGCACTTAGGTCGACCCAACCCAGAATAGGGTCGACCCAACGTTGAGTCGACCCAAGAAAATTCTTGAGTCGACCCAACGTCGGGACCCCACTGTTAAAAGGGGGACCCGAGAGCAATGTTAGGGCACTGTTTGCCCTTGTCCTCTTCTGAATACTCTAATTCCCACTCTCCAAACTCCTCCAAACTCCTCCAAACAGTAGATTACCTTAAGATCTTGGAGAAATGGGACCCAAAAGAGCCGTAGCCAAGAAATCCGGAAGAGTCACACGGATCCAACGTGAGGAAAGGCAACCTACGGAGCCATCTACCGTGTCTCCACGACGTGAGGCACGTGCGGAGCCACCTCCTCCTCCTTCCCCCTCTGCTATACTTGCAAGATTTGCGGGGAGACCAGTTACAACGGGGAGAAGGATCCATTCCGAGTTCTTTGATCAAGAAGGGTTTCGGTTGAGGGAATGGATCCAAAGGCAAGGTTGGGAGTATCTTTGCTCCCTAGATGTGTTGATCTACCCCGGATTGGTTCAAGAGTTCTATGCCTTCCTTAAATCTGGTATGGGAGGGCTTGTTTCGGAAGTTCGAGAGGTTCGAGTTCGAGTTTCCGAGGAGAGCTTGAGTGGGCTACTTCATCTACCCTGCGTAGGAGCCACTCCGGAAAAGCCTGAAAACAAAATGAGAGCTCTACAGTTGATCATGGAAAATGAGAACTTCGACTTTTCCGCGAAGGTAATAGCTAGTTCTCTTACTGCTGAAATGAGATTACTGCTCAGTATAATAAATAGAATCTTATTTCCAAAGACCGGGAGATTCGATCTCATCACAGAGCGAGATCTAGCAGTGATGGAGTGTATGATTCAGGAGATTCCCCTAAATCTTCCGGCCATGATACTGAGACAGATGAGGAAGGTGATGTGCAACTCCAGGGTATCACTACCTTATGGTATGATACTCACCTTGATTTTTCGACAGCACGGTTTAGCTCTCGAAGAGGAGGCATCCAAGAGTCTGCATCATACTGACACATACACTGCACGGACACTTATACGCATGGGATATGAGAAAGTGAACGGGCAGTGGATTAACACTGGAGCAGGCATTCAGGGTGAGGCACCAGAGGGAGATGCACCAGAGGCTGAGGATGAGGAGCATATGGATCATCCTACTGCACCTTCAGAGGCTGGACCATCGTCATCCATTCCTCCGAGAGATACGGATGAGTTCTGGAGCAGGATGACTGAGCTCATGTCAGCTCAGGCGAGGACTATCACTGACGGGCTGATGAGCCGATTGGACGTCATGTCTGCTGAGATCAGTGATCTGAGGCAGCAGATAGGAGCACTCCGGAGAGAGAGAGACCCATGGACCATCTGTGCCACAGGCTGCTGAGTCAGAGATTTCAGCACAGAGTCATCCAGCTCGTCGTGCTCCACGCCAGACACAGTCTCACCAGGCTCGACCTCCCCTCGCCACGTACACTAGGAGGATGAGGACTAGATCCCAGCCATTAGATTCTCCCTAGGCTGATATTAGCATTTCTATTTAGAGCCTAGGCTAGATATCTAGTTCTCATATGTATCTTGCTTTTATCATGTATCTTTAAATCTTGATTAAGGAACATTGTATCTGTTTTTATTTTTGGACATGAATGTACTCAAATGTTCCTATTTTGATCAATGAAGTTTGAATGGTTGTTATTTATTGCATCTTTCCCATGTATCTTTTTGATGATAACAAAAAGGGGGAGAAGTAAAGAAAGAGTATTTATTTTAGGAGAAGTAAAGATCTTAGGGGAGAAGTAAAGATATTGTTTAGAGTAAATAAAGTAACAAAAAGGGGAGAACTAAAGATATCTTTAGAGTAAGTAAAGAAAGAATAATAAGAGCAAAAGTAAAGAAAGTTAAAGAAAGGAGAAGTAAAGAAAAAGAAATAAGAAGTTATGTAAAGAAAGAGAAATAAGAACATATGCAAGAAAAGAGAAATAATTGGGCAAACAAATTGAAAATCATATAAGAAAGCTTATACATCTAAGGGGGAGCAATTTGTAACAATGAAAATCATCAAATCAAAAATTTCTATCAAATTTCAGAATTTGGCACATATAATTTCAGAATTTGGCACGCACCTCTCGCACCCCGATACATAACCTGAAACTCATATTTTATCTCAAATTTTTGAAGTTTCATCGTTAATGAATTATAAATGAAAGGGGGAGCAATTCAAAAAGTCAAATTGGCAACATTTAAATGAAATAGGGGGAGATTTCACTCTTATATATGAAAAGCTGAAATTCAGCAAGTTAAGCCCTTTCAAAAACTGATCTTAAAGACAAGTATCAATAGGCTCATACTCTTTATTTTGTAATCATCAAAAAGGGGGAGATTGAGGATGATAGTGTTATTTTGATGATTAACAAGCAATTATCTAGAGTATGTTATAAGTTAAATTGATACTTCATTTATAAGACTATTACTCTCAGGATATTTGTATAAATTGCTATAGATACATTTCATTGTTTATTTGAATGAATCTAACCTTGAGATGCAGCAAAGTGTGGATTGAGTCGACCCAAAGGATGATTGGGTCGACTCCGGCACATCAAGAAATCATTTGGCACACTTCTGCAAAAATGGCACAGGTGAACAGTGAGTTGGGTCGACCCAAGGAAAGCATGAGTCGGCCCAAACATCAAGATCTTCAAAACAAGACAGAACAATGGTTCTCTGGATTCACTGAGAGGGTCGACCCAAGAAGTAGTTGAGTCGACCCAAGCTTGAGTTGACCCAAACCCTGAGAGGGTCGACCCAAAGGCAAGACAGAAAATAAGACAGAAAATGGTTCTCTGGAATTACTGAGAGGGTCGACCCAAGAAGAAGTTGAGTCGACCCAAGTGAACCTTGAGTCGACCCAAAGAATGGTTGGGTCGACCCAAGGGAAGGAAGGCTGAATTTCAAGTTTCTGTATTTTCTGAGAGGGTCGACCCAAGGAATGTTTGAGTCGACCCAAGTGAAAGTTGGGTCGACCCAAGGACAGGTTGAGCCGACCCAAACACGGGCTGTAGCATAACGGCTAGTTCTGCAGATGTACTTTTTGTCCTTCCAAAAGGGAGTAACGGCTAGTTTTTGAATTCTAACCATTGGGGCTTGTCCAATGGATGTAGGAAGCTATTTAAAGTGGCACTATTCATCAGATAGAAACAACCTTTCCAAAGAATATCGAAGAGTACACAAGAAAGAGAAAGTGCCCTAATCTTCTTCATCCAAGTGCTTCATTCAAGAATCAAAGAAAGGGGTTGAGCAGATTCAAAGAGTCATCTAGAGCTCCATCCTCCCTTGAAGAGTGAAGCATCCTTGACAAAGAAGAGAGAAGTCACTACAAGCGATAAATACTTTCTAAACTCTTCTTTGTAGTTTATATTGTTTCATTTGCTCATTTAGGAGTTTAAATCTTCTTTCTTTGTTTATTAAACTACTTGTAAAGGTTGGTTGGTTAGCCCGCAAAACCAACGGAATAGGTTGATTGGTGAACCCGGAAAACCAATTGTAAAGGTTCGTTGGTGAGCCCGTAAAACCAACAAAGGTTCGTTGGTGAGCCCGTAAAACCAACATAGGTTTTTGGTGAACCCGAAAAACTAAAGTGTAAAGGTTTTTGGATTGTGAGCCCGGAAAACAATCCAACTGTAATCCGCGGGATTATAGTGAATTCCCAAGGGATCGCTTGGGGAGTGGACGTAGGTGCTAAGGAGAGCACCGAACCACTATACTTCTTGTTGTTTGTATTGTGATTTGTTTAAGTTCACTAACTCATCATTTAACATAAGTAAGATAGTTAAAATTAAAAGAAACCAATTCACCCCCCCCCTCTTGGCTTGTCACCTTGGGCAACACCCCCGATGCAACTTGCCCACTATGTCCAGTCGAGACAAGTCAACATCAGAAAGACCTTAGCAGCTCTACTACGGTGGAAGACCTATGGACTTAATATTGGTTAATCAGGTCTTAGTATTTGCAACCTTGAGCTCTTCATATGAGGTAATCGAACAATTGGCCAGATAAGCAGGTGGGAGGCTCCCCTTACTCAGAGAGTAAGGTCCTAATTAAGTAACCACCTTTCATGCTTTCCTAGACACCAATTAGATCAATTAATCTAATATGACCCGCTCATGTTGGTTCACTCTCGACTTGATTGAGGAGGTTTTAGTTTAGGTCTCTTTCGATTGGCAACTCGCATCTCATGCACACATCCATCTACCCGCTATGCATAGGCATAAACATTAAACATCCAGGCATATATATAAAAAGTAGTAAATGTAACTGGTGATGATCATGGATCCAGGATGGGTCATAGTACAAGCACATGCACGTCAATTGGTTTGATCGTCTTCAACTCTTGACTCGATCTTGATCCCTTAGGTTCAATTGTAATCAACTCCTTGATCCATCTTCAATCAACCTATGATCTCAATCCGCGCAAGGCTTGCTTGTAGGAGGCATACATCGATCAACCATCGACGTGCAACATACATCACAGATTACATCCCAGATAAAATTCAAAAATAAAAGAATAATTACAACCCTTTTTCATGAGACACGCAGGTCTCTAATTCATAAATTTGAGATGCTCGCAGACATCTGAAAAATTGATTTACATGTCATCACATAACATCACAGATTACATCGCAGATCATATCAGCACATTCACAAAGGGTCATCCATGATCATCACCATTCGCATCACATGCATTATAATTTACAGATCTGAAACTTAATTGATTACCTCATCTCATGAGTCGCTGATCATGTAAGGGATGATTCTAAATAATTTTAATCATATTAATTACATAACAGAATCATTAATCAATGCATACCAAAATTCAGCATGCAGAAAAATTCTGCAACCTGAAAATCTGCATGCATAAAAATCAGCAGGCATAATCTTTTAATTTTTAGATCTAATATGCCTTAATTCTATTAATCCTAATCGTAATCTACGAGGCCTAGGCTCTGATACCACTGTTGGGAATCCGCCCATGCCGCAGAAAATTAAAAAAAAAATTTAGATGCAGCGGAAGAGGCATGCGCCGGATCATACGTTCATCACATGAACGTTGTTCAAAGATCGTTCGTAGATAGATTAGGATTAAAGCCTTTTAAAATATTTGAAAGATCAGATCTTCACCTTGTGCGGGTAGATGATCACCGCAAACTGAAGTTCGTGGTTTAGGATGAAGGTTCGCTTGAAGCCGTTCACGCGTCCGGCCTCTACGGGTATCCGCACGAAGTAGAGATCCAATCAAAGCTTCCTTGTCTCCCCGGGGTGCTAGCTCCCTTGCAGAGACAACTTTGGATGGCTGATTTCCTCCCTTTCATTCAACTCTTGAATCCCAGAGGGAGGAGGAAGAAGAAGAATGCAGAAAGGAAGAAGAAGGAGAACCCCTAGCAGCCTTTTCCTTTTTGCATGCGTTGGGACCTTAGGAAGAAGATCAAGAGGAGGTGCACGCCTCCTCTTCTTTTCCCTTGCTGATGGCGGCTGAAAGACCAAGAGAAAAAGGTGGCTCACGGCTGAAAAGAGGAGGAAAAGAATTCTACTAGGGTTTGTTCCGTTACCTCCTTATAAAGACACATGAAGCTCCTACATTTTAGGAGCTTTATGTTTTTCCTTTTGGAGCCAAGAAGAGGGGCGCACGCCCCTCTTCTCTTCTCTTTGATTTCGGCCAAGGGAGGGGGTTCTCCTCATCACGCATGCCCTACTTGATCCAATCAAGTGGGGCGTGGGGTCTAATGCAAGGTGGTCTAGTCCTCTTCCAAAGAGGATTAGGTGCACCAATTTGCTTTCCCTTCAAATCCTAATCTAATTAGGATTTGATTGAACCATGACTCAATTGAACCCTTCAATCCTAATCGAATTAGGAGTCATCATAATTCATTAGATTAATAATTAATTAGGACTTAAGAAATCCTAATCTAATTAGGATTTGTTCAATTTTAGTCCTAATCCAATTAGGACTCTAATTTGAATCCGAAGTCCTAATCCAATTAGGACTTCTAGGAATCCTATTCTAAGTAGGAATCCAAATTGAATTCAAAATCCTAATTCAATTAGGATTGTAGGAATCCAACTCCAAGTAGGACTCCCAGTCCTACTCCAAGTAGGACTCCCAGTTCTAATCCAATTAGGACTCTAGGAATCCTACTTCAAGTATGATTTGTGTTTAAGTCCAATTAATTAATTCCCATTGTTCCTTCTTCAACTGATTATCAATCGGATTGATTACTCGTAATTCATAATCACATTTCAACCATCGAATCGGTCAATACTTCTAGTGTGTGTGACCCCATAGGTTCTATTCTGACTGGTAGTGAGATATATTGCGATCTCTATCACAACATCATTGAAAACTCCTTTCAATGGGTTGGAACAGTTCCAACTCAACTCATTAGGATTTATCGATCATCATGATATTTCCTGTGAGTCTCACCATCCACCAGTGACACCTAGCAGCATGTAGTGGCTACCCAGCAGAATGGAATGATGAACCTCTAGGTGCAGTTATCGTATGATACAGTCCTACTATCGTAGATCCCTACAGGACGGAGGTCATGGACAACTCGTCAAACCCCATCGTCTGTCGTATGTGAAGATTTATTCGACTTAAGTTCGAGAGTGGAAAACTCTTTCTCCACTGTGCATACTGCCCCGACCGAGGTCTTACGAACTCAGTCTTATAAATCACATAGGATCTCTCCCTATCTACCAAGGTTGATAGATTCCATATAGGTGCATATCCTACTCCTACAGTGAACCTACTGCAGCCAATCTACACTGCATGGTCCTATATGTCTGAGGCTATGTGTATGTGCAGTCAAACTACAATAACCTCACTGTGAGTAGCCGAAGCACCGCAGGTCAAAGGACCAGTCACACTACTGCAACATCAAGCAAGTCACTGACGAGTGGATAGACATCCAAGTGACTTCTTATATTGGTCACGCTCAGTACCCTTGTTTTCTAACAAGCACCTGCACTATTACTTCAGTGTTCCTACACACAGAAAAAGTAATGTGTGCACTGATCTCATCGGATCGATCCCTGTCCTCGTGATGATCCATCGATCAGGAGCAATTTAGAAATTAATCACAAATGACACATGCCTCAAATTCTCAATTCTTGAGAATATGCATCATCATCTTATTAATTCCTTGGACGATTCATGGACACATAAGAACATGAATGAAAAGAATGCCCAACTTAATAAATTCATAATTAGGTCAAGTACAAATTTATGTTCCAGAATAAAACAATGCGTCAGCCAAATTGGCTTCTAGGGCATACTTCTAACAATCAGCAAGTTGATCATCAGTGTAAACAAATTCAAGCATCACATCACCATTTAACACATGATCTCTTATGAAGTGATGTCTTATCTCAATATGTTTAGTTCTTGAGTGTTGAATTGAATTTTTAGTTAGATTTATGGCACTTGTATTATCACAATTTATGGGAATCTTATCTTGTTTAATGCCATAATTTTCAAGTTGTTGCTTGATCCATAAAATTTGAGCACAACAACTCCCGACAGCAACATACTCGGCTTCAGCCGTAGATAGTGCAACCGAGTTTTGTTTCTTGCTAAACCATGAAATTAAATTCTCTCCTAAAAATTGACATGACCCGCTGGTGCTTTTTCTATCAAGTTTACAACCAGCGATGTCTGAATCAGTGTACCCTATTAAGTTTATGCTTGATTCTTTAGAGTACCATAAACCTATGTTTTTTGTTCCTATTAGATATTTAAAAATTCTCTTAACTGCAATTAGCTGTGATTTCTTAGGATTAGATTGATATCTAGCACACATGCATACACTAAACATGATATCAGGTCTACTTGCTGTAAGATATAATAAAGATCCTATCATACCTCTATACAGCTTTTGATCTACTGATTTACCTGATTCATTTTTATCTAGTTTGCATGATGAGCTCATGGGAGTGCCAATTGACTTGTTTCCATCCATATCAAACTTCTTTAGCATTTCCTTGATGTATTTAGCTTGATTGATGAATATTCCTTCCTTGGATTGTTTGATTTGAAGCCCGAGAAAGTAGTTCAATTCTTCCATCATGCTCATCTCAAATTCACTCTGCATTAATTCAGCAAACTCTTCGCAAAGACGATTGTTAGTAGCACCGAAAATAATATCATCTACATAAATCTGCACTACTAACATATTTTTATTTTCCTTTTTCAAAAATAGGGCTGTATCAACATTTTCTCTAGAAAATTCATGGTCTAATAGAAATTTGCTAAGTCTTTCATACCATACTCTAGGAGCTTGTTTTAGACCATAAAGTGCTTTATTTAGTTTATAAACATGATTGGAGTATTGATGATTCTCAAAATCAGGAGGTTGTTCTACATAAACCTCCTCATTAATATACCCATTCAAGAAGTCACTTTTTACATCCATTTGGAATAATTTAAAATCTTTATAACATGCAAATGCTAGTAATAATCTAATTGCCTCAAGTCTAGCTACAGGAGCAAAAGCCTCATCAAAGTCTATACATTCTTCTTGATTATAGCCCTTTGCTACTAGTCTAGCCTTGTTCCTAACGGTTATACGGTGGGTCTGACTGAAAGTAAATCCTAGGTTCTTCGGTGTTAAGCATGCGGATTTTTTTTTTTTTTTAAAACCATGGCTGAACCTGATCGGGTTGCCTACGTACCCCTTCATAAGGGGGATCAAGCCATACGTAGTTCTTTTTAAGTTTTAAAACGCAGCGAAAAAATCGAATCAAACAATTTAATTCATGCATGCTTACAAGATCAAATCTAGAAATCAGCACCTTAAGAACACATAGGATTATGCCGGAATCGTTTAAACAATTATGCTAAAACTTTCATGCATGATTAACTATCAGATCTGAAACTTAAGAACTCTATTCCGATTAATCTCCGAATATCCATTGAATGGATTCTGGAGATATCTCCGTGAGGAGCCCCAAAAGAGGGTAAAACCTCGGGGAATCAAACCTAGATCTTGACACCATAATAAAAGATTAATGTAGGATTAATACCTTTTATGATGGATGAAACTTGTGGATCTGATCCTCGACTTCGCAGCCACGCACACGAATGGCCTCTACGAGAAGTCCACGCGAAGTTCCTGAAGAGATCCAATCCTGCGGAAGTGCTAGCTTGCGCAGAATTTCTTGAGGCTGAAATTTGATCTTCCAAACACTATCAACTTTTGATCCGCCTTCTTGGAAGAACTTGGAGGAAAGGTTTAAAGGGATTGAAGAGGACTTAGATCTGATCTAAAGACTCTTATCAGGGACCCCTAACACTAATGGCGCGGTGGACTTAGAGGAGGAAGAAGTCAGCTAGATTGAATGCAGAATTTTTCCATGCATGAACTAGGGTTCCTCTCTTTTCTTTTCCCTTTTTTCTTCTTCTTTTTCTCTCTTTTTTCCTTGAATTCGACCACCAGATGATGGAGGTCCTTTTAATGTTGCTCTCCTACCTAACTTCATGCCAACCATCCCATATTTGTGGAGGATTTTGTGGGGTTTTGAATTTTGAATTCAAAATTCAAGTTCATGTGCCATTACATGATGAAGCTTGATCTAATCTAAACCATTCATCATGTTGCCACTTCCCTCTTTCAATTTCGAAATTCCCATGCCCCTAATCAGATTAGAGGGTCACGTGGTGATTTTGTGGTGATTAAATTCGAAATTCAACCTTAATTAGAAGTGAGATAAAGATAAGGATGGCATATGTCATGAAGAGAGAGAATTTGATCTTATCCAATTCTTTTCATGAATTTATCTCTCCATTTCGACCCATCTAATGATGAAAGAGGTCCCTGATGTTGCCAAGTGTCCCATGGCACCATTAAATAAATTAAATTAATTTTTAATCATATTAAAAATTAATTTATGGCGCCATGCATGGATATGTGACAAGTGGATTTCAAGATCCGAATAGTTTCAGATCAAACCCATTTAATTTAATTAAATCCTAACAATTAGAATGATTCAATTACCATGGGTTGAACCTAATCCAATTAGGTCAATCCCTAATTAAGCACAAATTTAATCTAATTTAATTTGGTCAACCTAAGTCCTCTTGATTCAGACCTAATCCAATCAGGTCAAAAACCCTGATTGAGCCCAGAATTGAATCTAATTCAATTTGGCACATCCTTAGTCTAATTACTCAATCCAATTGAGTTCATTAGCAATCTAATTACTAATTAATCCTCCGATAATTACTTTAATTATTTTATAAGATAATTTGCCAATCGAATTGACCAAATTATCCCTGAATGATTCTTAATCATTCATCAGCCTTCTTGATCAATCAGGAATCTTCTATGCGTGTGACCTCATAGGTTCGAACCTAAGCCGGTAGTATAGGAACGACTTCCTACACTAATCGATGTGACCATCTAGCAATGGTACCCGACGTCCGAATAGGCCGAATATATGCGAAGCAAATATTCTGGAACCCTGAACTATGGTTACTGTATAATTCAATCCCTTTGACTCTTAATGCCAGGATGACTTAGAGCTCACTGTCAACCCTATAATTAGTACATCCATTATGTGATTAACTTTAGATATCCCGTGACTCTCACTGAGATTACCCTGGCCAAGGTTTTGCTAAATTAGTCACAAGACATTATCTCCTGTTTGCAGGAGGGGTCAATTCCATCTTGACTCACAACTGACTACGCAAGTACTTGACTGCACCCAGTGACCTTCCGTCACTGAATTAGAAATTCAGGTAGTCCGGTACCAAAGTACAGTGAGTTGCTTGCTAGTCACAGGTTGCGGTCTCAGGTCAGAGGGCCAAACTTATACCCATATCCACTCGGAACATCTCTCGACAGTAGAGCGTTCCGGAATTGGTCACGTTCAGTGAAATGTACTCCTACACTTCACCTGTATGGCATACCAATGTCTCCACACTCCTTGGTTAAGAGGACAACCAACGTATATGTCACACAACGACCTAATCTCGATAATGTTGTCGTCCTAATAACAACATATCATTTGGTCGCGAACAAGTTTAAGGACTCAAAGATAAATCCTCCTTTATCATAACATAAGTCCTAAAGACTTCATCATATAAGAGTTCATTTGAAGATGAAATGATGAATAATGCCAAATAATACTTTATTAATTTGTCAATTTATTTACAATATTCAATCATCAATATGCTGACGATTGACATTTAGGATACAATTCCCAACAACTCCCACTTAGCCTAAAGCCAATCGGCACAGTATCTAATACCCATCTTCGACTTGTGTTCGTTGAACTCTTTGATGCCGAGGACTTTGGTAAATGGGTCAGCCAGATTTTCTTTTGTGTCAATCTTCTGAAGATCAATATCACCTCGTTCTATAATCTCTCGAACCAGGTGATAACGTCGCAGAATATGCTTGGTCCGCTGATGTGCTTTAGGTTCCTTTGCCTGAGCTATGGCTCCAGTGTTATCACAAAATATAGGAACTGGACCATCAATGGAAGGTGCCACTCCCAGCTCGGTGATGAACTTGCGCAACCATACGGCTTCCTTGGCTGCATCAGATGCTGCAATGTATTCTGCTTCACATGTAGAATCTGCCACTGTATGCTGCTTGGAACTCTTCCAGCAGATGACCCCACCCTTAAGAGTGAAGATATATCCCGACACGCTCTTGCTATCATCTTGATCTGACTGAAAAATTGAATCGGTATATCCCTCAAGTTTTAAGTCAGAATCACCGTAGACAAGCCACTGATCTTTAGTATTTCTCAAATACTTAAGGATGGTTTTGACAACCTTCCAGTGGTTGCTACCTGGATCAGATTGGTATCTACTCACTACTCCTAGTGAGTATGCCACGTCTGGTCTAGTACATGTCATGGCATACATTATAGATCCCACTGCCGAAGCATATGGAATTCTATCCATAGTCTCTCTTTCTTGAGAGGTTGTCGGACAATCCCTTTTAGAGAGGTTAATTCCATGGCCCATTGGAAGATAGCCTTTCTTGGAATTAATCATACTGAACCTTTTCAGTATAGTATCAATGTATGTAGATTGGGATAATCCAAGCAATCTTCTAGATCTATCTCCATAGATCTTCATCCCTAGGATGTAAGATGCTTCTCCCAAATCCTTCATGGCAAATTGAGATGATAGCCAAACCTTTATTCCTTGTAATGCAGGAATGTCATTCCCGATTAAAGAATGTCATCCACATACAAAACAAGAAATATAATAACTGAACCATTTGCCCATTTATAAATGCAAGGTTCCTCTTCATTCTTAATGAAGCCATATGATTTGATCACCTTATCAAATCGTATGTTCCAACTCCGTGAAGCTTGCTTTAATCCATAAATGGATTTTTGAAGCTTGCACACCTTAGACTCATCTGCAGATATAAAACCTTCAGGTTGCATCATATACACCTCTTCTTCTAAATCTCCATTTAGAAAAGCAGTTTTAACATCCATCTGCCAGATTTCATAATCTAAGTGTGCTGCTATCGCAAGCATAATCCGAATGGATTTGAGCATTGCCACAGGAGAAAACGTCTCGTCATAGTCAATACCATAACGTTGACGATATCCCTTGGCAACCAGACGGGCTTTATAGGTCTCTACTTTTCCGTCTGTGCCCCGTTTTCTTTTGAAAATCCACTTACACCCTATGGGTTTAATCCCTTCGGGTGGGTCAACTAATGTCCATACATCATTGACCTTCATGGATTCCATTTCGGATTGCATGGCTCCAAGCCATGCATCAGAGTCATGCCTCTGCATAGCATCCATATAGGTGATCGGATCCTCATTGTTTTCATCAAGTTCGACAGGATCCCCGTCCTGGACCAAGAAACCGTAGTATCTGTCCGGCGGACGTGGTACTCTACCTGATCGCCTTAATGGTGCATCTAAGATGGGTTCTGGATCTGATCTAATCAAATCTGACTCAACTAGTTCAGTAGATGGTGTCGGATCTTCTACATGTTGAACTTCCCTAAGCTCAACATTAGAGCTTTTAGTTCCTTCACTAAGGAATTCTTTCTCTAAGAAAACTGCTCTATTGCTTACGAATAACTTTTGTTCTTCAGCAAAGTAGAAGTAATATCCTTTAGTTTCTTTAGGATAACCAACAAAGAAACATTTGTCAGACTTGGGTTCAAGTTTGTCTGTCTTCAAACGTTTGACATATGCTGGACACCCCCAAACCCTAAGGTGAGACAGCATTGGCTTACGTCCAGTCCACATCTCATGTGGTGTTTTATTTACAGACTTACTTGGAACCTTATTTAGAATGTAGCAGGCTGACTCAAGTGCATATCCCCAAAAGGATATGGGCAGACTTGCAAACCCCATCATGGATCGAACCATGTCTAACAGAGTTCGATTTCTTCTTTCTGATACACCGTTATACTGTGGTGTACCAGGAGGAGTCCATTGGGAGAGAATCCCATTCTCTCCTAAATATGTCAAAAACTCATTGGAAAGGTATTCGCCTCCTCGATCTGATCGAAGAGTTTTAATACTCTTTCCAGTTTGTTTTTCTACTTCATTACGATACAATTTGAACATTTCAAATGCTTCAGATTTATGTCTCATTAAATAGACATAACCATACCTAGAAAGGTCGTCTGTAAACGTAATGAAATATGAATACCCACCTCTAGCATCTGTGCTTATTGGCCCACATACATCAGAATGTACAAGGGTCAATAAATCACTGGCTCGTTCACCTTTTCCGGTAAAAGGTGATTTGGTCATCTTACCAAGAAGACATGACTCACAGGTTGTCAATGATTCACAATCATTAACATTGAGGATTCCCTCTTTACTTAACCTGTTCATCCTGTTGTTGTTAATATGACCTAGCCTATGATGCCAAAGGTAGACATCCGTGACATTATCTATTCTAGGACGCTTACTTGACGTGTACATTACATTAACAGGTTGTGATAACAAGTAGATGCCATTGCTCAATTGTCCATTCATTACAGTAACACCATTCATAATGATATCACAAGAATATTTCTTTATTGAAATTTCATAACCGTTCATGGCCAAAAGGCCTACGGAAATTACATTCAATAAGAATGCAGGACAATAGTGACAATCACTCAAGACAACTACATGAGAATTGAAAACAAGTTTGAGATTTCCTAAAGCTAGAACTGGAACAGATCTTCCATCTCCAACATTCAGGAATCTCTCGCTGTTTTCAAATCTCTTATTGACCTGAAGTCCTTGCAATGAATTGCATATATTAAACGGACTTCCAGTATCTAATACCCAGGTTGAATTATCACATATAGAGAAATTACAAGGTGTTATCATATAAATACCTTGATCAGCAACTGATTGCCCTTTTCTCTTGCTTAGCCTGTTCGGGTCAAGTGAGGTAAGGTACTGAGGACAATTCCTCTTCCAATGCCCCTGCTTCTTACAATAGAAGCATTCTGCCTGACTTTGGTCATCCTTAATCCTTTTGGTCTGACTATGCTGAGTTTTCAGCTTTCTATACCAATTATTGAAGTTGGGACTAGTCAACTTGTCATTATCCAATAATGAGCGAAGTGACAAACTTGTGGCCATTTCTATATAAAAGAAAATTTGGCTATTAGTATATGAATTGACTAAACACAGTAGACTTGGACTTTAGTCTAAAGATACTCCCACTATTTTATACAAATTGGTAGCCTCTACCTCCAATTCGAAAAATTACTCCTAATTCTTTAGTGGGCACTAGAACCCAATAGATCGCATATAGGCCCGAGTGTGGCTCGGCTAACCCATATGCACCTATTGGTAGGTTCTAAACCAGTTGCTTCACCAAGCAACTTCTAGTGATAATTTTGCCCTAGGTTCTTCGGCAGGCGTGTGGCGCCTCCACCGAATACCCTAGTCAGGTCCAACCATTAAATGATAGGGTTAAGTCTAATCAACTAATAGACGACCAAGCCCGAGTGTGGCTCGGCTCACCTGACCGCCTATTGAAGGTACACTTAACTCATCATATATTGAATGACAATTCCAATGCTTGATAAGTACCAGGCGTGTCGCGCCTCCAATAATTATCAAAACATTGGACCCATTATCACCCAACTTAATGGGAGGCTATGACCTAGTTATCCCCATAACCATTTCATTTTAAGGACCTAATAATTTTAGAGGATTTCATAATTAGGATAGATGAGAAGATCCGGTTAGTCTAATTTCTCCCACTGACTTCACCAAATCAGATTAGACTCAAACCGGTTAAGGAGACACCTAAATCAGTCAAACTGATTTTCCTTATAGGCATGGGCTAACTCGAATCATTAAGTGATCCAATCAAAATGTGATTGACCATGTCGGCCAGGTAAGTGAGATCGGTGGAAGGGATATGCCATTAACTCGGCAAAGACGAATCAGTGCGAGTAGCTCCCAATTAAAAACCACCGGTCAAAACTGCCAAACTTACCTTAGACACCGACTGGTTAATCAATTTCGATTTGATTACTCAAATGACTCGGGCTACACCTCTGAGCCTAAATCAAGTTCCATCTTGGTCTAATCAAAGACATGGACTTGATCCATCTACAACTATTGTAAATTGATCTAGAATTTTCTTGACCTAATCTAGTTACTACTTAATTAGATTTGATCAATTAATTCTATTTGTCCATGTATGATTCTAACCTTAGGTCTAACCCAATCCTAGGAACTTGATTCAAGCTAACCCATATGCCCAAAGAATTATGCAATGTCAATTAATTGAGTTACAATTCTATTTCATAACACTTAATTCTCAATTAAGTTTAGACTTATGAAAGTTTTGATCATTGCATATTTCTTTTTAATTACATATTAATTACAATCTTTCAGTTCTTAAAACATATTTTCAGATCTGAGTTTTTGTAATTAATCACATGTAATCAGATTAAATTCATGTTTAAGTCATTATATTTAATGTTCATGCATCACATATACATAACAACATGAATTAATACAAACAACATACATCTTATGTATTTATTTTTTCACTTTTATTTTCAGATCCGATTTGTTCATTAAAATCAGAGATCATATGAATCATAAATTTTATTTAGATCTAATCTAAACAATATTATGATTTCAGATTTATTTATGTTACAAATCTTAACACAAACATGCATCATATGCATTCAAAATTTCAGATCTAGTTAATCATGCATAATCAGCAATTAAATCAATCATAAAAATACTTTAGATCTAATCTAAGCATGCTCATGATTTAAGATTTAATTACAAGAATTAAAACAAAAAAGTTTAAACATGAACCTGGCTCTGATACCACTGAAAGGGGAGTCTCAGGTTCTTCGGTGTTAAGCATGCGGATTTTTTTTTTTTTTAAAACCATGGCTGAACCTGATCGGGTTGCCTACGTACCCCTTCATAAGGGGGATCAAGCCATACGTAGTTCTTTTTAAGTTTTAAAACGCAGCGAAAAAATCGAATCAAACAATTTAATTCATGCATGCTTACAAGATCAAATCTAGAAATCAGCACCTTAAGAACACATAGGATTATGCCGGAATCGTTTAAACAATTATGCTAAAACTTTCATGCATGATTAACTATCAGATCTGAAACTTAAGAACTCTATTCCGATTAATCTCCGAATATCCATTGAATGGATTCTGGAGATATCTCCGTGAGGAGCCCCAAAAGAGGGTAAAACCTCGGGGAATCAAACCTAGATCTTGACACCATAATAAAAGATTAATGTAGGATTAATACCTTTTATGATGGATGAAACTTGTGGATCTGATCCTCGACTTCGCAGCCACGCACACGAATGGCCTCTACGAGAAGTCCACGCGAAGTTCCTGAAGAGATCCAATCCTGCGGAAGTGCTAGCTTGCGCAGAATTTCTTGAGGCTGAAATTTGATCTTCCAAACACTATCAACTTTTGATCCGCCTTCTTGGAAGAACTTGGAGGAAAGGTTTAAAGGGATTGAAGAGGACTTAGATCTGATCTAAAGACTCTTATCAGGGACCCCTAACACTAATGGCGCGGTGGACTTAGAGGAGGAAGAAGTCAGCTAGATTGAATGCAGAATTTTTCCATGCATGAACTAGGGTTCCTCTCTTTTCTTTTCCCTTTTTTCTTCTTCTTTTTCTCTCTTTTTTCCTTGAATTCGACCACCAGATGATGGAGGTCCTTTTAATGTTGCTCTCCTACCTAACTTCATGCCAACCATCCCATATTTGTGGAGGATTTTGTGGGGTTTTGAATTTTGAATTCAAAATTCAAGTTCATGTGCCATTACATGATGAAGCTTGATCTAATCTAAACCATTCATCATGTTGCCACTTCCCTCTTTCAATTTCGAAATTCCCATGCCCCTAATCAGATTAGAGGGTCACGTGGTGATTTTGTGGTGATTAAATTCGAAATTCAACCTTAATTAGAAGTGAGATAAAGATAAGGATGGCATATGTCATGAAGAGAGAGAATTTGATCTTATCCAATTCTTTTCATGAATTTATCTCTCCATTTCGACCCATCTAATGATGAAAGAGGTCCCTGATGTTGCCAAGTGTCCCATGGCACCATTAAATAAATTAAATTAATTTTTAATCATATTAAAAATTAATTTATGGCGCCATGCATGGATATGTGACAAGTGGATTTCAAGATCCGAATAGTTTCAGATCAAACCCATTTAATTTAATTAAATCCTAACAATTAGAATGATTCAATTACCATGGGTTGAACCTAATCCAATTAGGTCAATCCCTAATTAAGCACAAATTTAATCTAATTTAATTTGGTCAACCTAAGTCCTCTTGATTCAGACCTAATCCAATCAGGTCAAAAACCCTGATTGAGCCCAGAATTGAATCTAATTCAATTTGGCACATCCTTAGTCTAATTACTCAATCCAATTGAGTTCATTAGCAATCTAATTACTAATTAATCCTCCGATAATTACTTTAATTATTTTATAAGATAATTTGCCAATCGAATTGACCAAATTATCCCTGAATGATTCTTAATCATTCATCAGCCTTCTTGATCAATCAGGAATCTTCTATGCGTGTGACCTCATAGGTTCGAACCTAAGCCGGTAGTATAGGAACGACTTCCTACACTAATCGATGTGACCATCTAGCAATGGTACCCGACGTCCGAATAGGCCGAATATATGCGAAGCAAATATTCTGGAACCCTGAACTATGGTTACTGTATAATTCAATCCCTTTGACTCTTAATGCCAGGATGACTTAGAGCTCACTGTCAACCCTATAATTAGTACATCCATTATGTGATTAACTTTAGATATCCCGTGACTCTCACTGAGATTACCCTGGCCAAGGTTTTGCTAAATTAGTCACAAGACATTATCTCCTGTTTGCAGGAGGGGTCAATTCCATCTTGACTCACAACTGACTACGCAAGTACTTGACTGCACCCAGTGACCTTCCGTCACTGAATTAGAAATTCAGGTAGTCCGGTACCAAAGTACAGTGAGTTGCTTGCTAGTCACAGGTTGCGGTCTCAGGTCAGAGGGCCAAACTTATACCCATATCCACTCGGAACATCTCTCGACAGTAGAGCGTTCCGGAATTGGTCACGTTCAGTGAAATGTACTCCTACACTTCACCTGTATGGCATACCAATGTCTCCACACTCCTTGGTTAAGAGGACAACCAACGTATATGTCACACAACGACCTAATCTCGATAATGTTGTCGTCCTAATAACAACATATCATTTGGTCGCGAACAAGTTTAAGGACTCAAAGATAAATCCTCCTTTATCATAACATAAGTCCTAAAGACTTCATCATATAAGAGTTCATTTGAAGATGAAATGATGAATAATGCCAAATAATACTTTATTAATTTGTCAATTTATTTACAATATTCAATCATCAATATGCTGACGATTGACATTTAGGATACAATTCCCAACACTGACTTAACTAAGAAATGGGACCAATAACTGTTAGGTGAGGTTTTCATGGCTTAGAGACCAAGTTACACTGCAACATGCTTGAGAAGCATTGTACAAGAGTGGTACATTCATCAATCTATGTGTCACCAATAACTGTTAGGTGAGGTGGCATGTAAATTGGTGGGACCGCAGTACCCACTAGAAACCCTAGTCGTGTGGGATTTCCGTTTCCCTACCAGGGGAGTGTGAGGGATTCGAAAAAATAGTGGGAGTTACATTTGTTCTAAAAGACCTTAGAACAGATTAGGATCAAGTACAAAAGTCTAACTAGAATCTTTACTCTCTGCAGATACAATGTCAGCTTCAAACCCTTTGACCCGTATTCTTGAGACCAACCGACTGACCGGAACCAATTATAAAGACTGGCTTAGAAACCTCAAAATTATTTTGGACTGTGAGAAAATAGGCTACATACTCGATTCAGATATCCCCATACTACCAACACGTCCTACTGATGTTCAGCGTGAGATGCATAAAAAGTGGTTGGATGATGACATTAGAGTAAAATGCTATATGATGGCATCCATGTCAAATGAACTCCAATGCCAGCATGAAAATATGAAGACTGCTAGGGACATACTGGCACACCTGTAAGAGTTGTATGGTGAGCAGAGTCGCACAGCTCGTTTTGAAGTGTCCAAGAGGCTTTTCAAAACAAAGATGTGCGAGGGGCAGTCTGTCCATGATCACGGTCTGACTATGATCAAGGATCTGGAGGAGCTTGAGAAGCTCGGTATGGACATGCACAAGGAATTACAAGTGGATTTGATCCTACAATCACTTTCTGATTCATTTGGTCAGTTTATAGTAAACTACCACATGAATAAGATTGAATGCACTAAGACTGAACTAATAAACATGTTGGTAACTGCTGAGGAGCCTTGAAAGGTTCAAGGGGCAATGTCCTTGCTGCTGAGTTGACTTCTGGTTCCAAGAGAAAGTCTACTTGGAAGAAAAAGAAGCCTGCTAAGAAGCAGAAAAAGGACAAGAAGCCAAAGAAGGAAGTTCAAAAGAAAAGGGCTAACGACAAAGGAAAATGTTTCCACTGCAATGTCGACGGCCACTGGAAGAGAAACTGTCCTTCATACCTCGAGAGCCTGAAGAACAAGAAAGGTGACATACCTTCAGAAGGTATAGACTTGCTCATTATTGAAACTAATCTAACGGTTTCTTCTACTTTTAGTTGGGTTATAGATTCTGGTTCTAGTGCTCATTTGTGCACTACCATGCAGGGTCTAAAGGAAAGTAGAAGGCTGGCGGAAGGTGCGGTAACCCTTCGGATTGGCAACGAGCAAAAGTTGCTGCTGTGGCTGTGGGCACCTACCATCTACGACTACCGTCTAGATTTAGTTCATTACTTAGAGACTGCTATTATGTACCTGCTGCTAGCAGAAATTTGATTTCTGTTTCATGTCTAGCACAGAAAGGTCATGTTTTTACATTTGACAAAGACTGCTGTTCTATTTATTTCAGAAATAAAATAGTTGCACGTGGTTTTATGATTGACAGTCTCTATCACATACATATGGATGTATCTGTGAATATATCTGAGCAAACAGTGAATACCATAGGATCTAATAGATCCAAAAATGAGATAACTCTAAAGTATTTATGGCACCTCAGGCTTGGCCATATAGGAGAAGACAGAATAAACAAATTGGAGAAACATGAGCTTTTGGGCTCATTGACTTTCGAGTCATATTTGATTTGTGAATCTGCCTTCAAAGAAAGATGGCCAAATTATCCTTTGTAGGACACAGAAAGATCCACTGAAATACTTACCCTAGTACACACTGATGTGTGTGGCCCATTCGATGTGCAGGCTAGGGGTTGTAATTTTTTACTTCATTTTACCGATGATTACTCACGGTATGGATATGTGTATGAGACACAAATATGAAACTTTTGAAAGGTTCAAAAAGCTTAGATATGAAGTAGAAAATAAGCACAAAAACTCATTAAGGTTCTTCGATCAGATCGAGGAAGTGAATACCTTAATGGAGAGTTCTGTGATTATCTCAAGGAGAATGGTATAGTTTCATAATGGACTCCTCCTGGTACACCTCAGCTCAATCGAGTGTCAGAGAGGAGGAATCGGACTCTATTGATATGGTCCAGTCCATGATGAGCTTCACTGATTTACCCTTGTTTCTTTAGATAGATGCCCTATTTTCAGCTATTTATTTGTTGAATAGAGTTCCCTCTAAAGTCCATTCCTACCGCACCATATGAGATATGACATGGTAAGAAACCAAGATTTGGGGATGTCCGGCCCACATCAAGAGACTACAGGCAGACAAGTTAGAGGCTAGGACCATAAGTGCTCGTTTTATAGGATATCCTAAAGAGTCATTAGGATGCAATTTTTACGTCTCAGAGGAGCACAATGTGTTTGTGAGCCGTCATGCCATCTTTTAGGAAAACCAGTTTTTCCTTGATAGAGGCAGTGGGAGGAAAATTGAGCTTGAAGAGAAAGTCTCTGAAAAGCAACGAGTCATGGATCCTATTGAACCCATTCATACAGAGCCAGTACACGATGTCCCTCGACCATCTCGTAGATCTAGTAGGATCTCCCATCCTCCCAATAGATACTTAGGTATAATAGAAGAGGATACCGAGAAAATGTTCCTAGTGGGACATAGGGATCACATACAGGATCCCAAAACCTACAACGAGGCGATATCTGATATCGATTCCGAGAAATAATTGGAGTTAGACTCCATGCATTCCAACCAAGTTTGGACCTTAGTAGATCCACCAGAAAGTATTGTACCTATTGGATGCAAATGGATCTACAAAAGGAAGATAGGTTTGGATGGAGAGGTAGAGACCTATAAGGCAAAGCTTGTGGCGAAAGAGTATAGTCAGCGCGAGAGCATTGACTATCAGGAGACCTTTTCACCTGTAGCCATGCTGAAATCCATCCGAACATTGCTTGCCATTGCAGCATTTCATGATTATGAAATCTAGCAGATGGATGTGAAAACAGCTTTCCTGAATGGATATCTTGATGAAGACATCTATATGGAACAGCCTTTGGGTTTTACTTCCAGTGATGGAGATCACAAGGTCTGCAAGCTGCAAAAGTCCATCTATGGACTAAAGCAAGCATCTCGGAGTTGGAACACTCATTTCGATGACGCAATCAAAACGTTTGATTTCATCAAAAACGAAGAGGAACCATGTGTTTACAAAAAGGGTTAGTGGGAGTACTGTTGTATTTCTCGTACTGTACGTGGACGACATCCTCCTGATAGGGAATGATATTCCCATGCTAACCTCGGTCAAGGTCAGGTTGTCAAAAAGGTTCTCCATGAAAGACCTTGGGGAAGCATCCTATATTTTGGGAATAAAGGTCTATAGAGATAGATCTAAAAGGATGCTTGGCCTATCACAGAAGATGTACATAGAGGAAGTGCTGAAAAGATTCAGCATGGAAAACTCTAAAAGGGGTCTCTTACCCCTAAGGCATGGAATTAATCTCTCCAAGAAGATGTGCCCCAACACATCTGAAGAGATTCAACGCATGAGCAAGATCCCCTATGCATCAGCAATAGGGAGCCTCATGTATGCCATGCTAAGTACATGACCTGATATAGTACATGCTGTGAATGTCACGAGCATATGTCAATCAGATCCAGGCAAGAAGCACTGGATAGCTGTGAAGAACAGTCTTAAGTACTTGAGAAGAACTAAGGACATATTCTTGGTCTTTGGGAGAAGATCAGAGTTGAAGGTAGAAGGATGCACACATATTGATGATAGAAAGTCTACATCAAAATATGTGCAATGGTGGTTCAGTAAATTGGAAGAGTTCCAAACAACCGATCATTATAGATTCTACCTTAGAAGCTGAATGTTAAGCCGTATCTAAGGGTGCAGTGGAAATCTTCTGGTTAAAAGTTCATTGCAGAGATAGGTGTAATGTCATTAGATGCCATAACACTTTACTGCGATAACATTGGCACCATAGCACTAGCTATGGAGCCAAGGTCTCATCAGAAGTCCAAGCACATAGAGCGGCGCTTCCACTTCATACGCGACTATGTTGAGAAGAAATATGTAGAGGTGCAGAGAGTAGACTCCGCGGATAACGTGGCAGACCCGTTCACTAAGCAGCTAAGTCAGCAAAAGACTGAAGCCCACCTTGAGAAGATGGGGCTTAGATATATGACTGATTGGCTTTAGTGCAAGTGGGAGATTGTTAGATGTATGCCCTAGAAGCCAATTTGGCTGACACATTGTTAATTCTAGGGACATAATTTTGTACTTGACTATTTATTATTGAATAAATAAAAGGCATCTTTTCATTCATATTATTTATGTGTCTATGAATCGTCCAAGAAATTAATAAGATGATGATACATATTCTCAAGAGTTGAGAATTTGAGCCATGTATCATTGGTGATTAATTTCTAAATGCTCCTGATCAATGGATCATCACGAGGACGGTGATCGATCCGATCAGTGCACAGATCACTTTCCTTCTGGATGGACGAGACCTGAGTCCACAGTGTAGGGACACTGAAGTGATAGTACAGGTGCTTGTTAGAGAACAAGGGTACTGAGCGTGACCAAGACAAGAAGTCACTTGGATGTCTATCCACTCGTCAGTGACTTGCTTGATGTTGCAGTAGTGTGACTGGTCCTTTAACCTGCGGTGCTTCGGCTACTCACAGTGAGGTTATTGTAGTTTGACTGCACACATACATGGTCTCTAGCCATATGGGTCCATGCAGTGTAGATTGGCTGCAGTAGGTTCACTGTAGGAGTAGGGTATGCACCTACAAGGAATCTATCGACCTTGATAGAAGAGGAGTGATCCTATGTGATTTGTTAGACTGAGTTCTAAGACCTTGGCCAGGGCAGTAATATAAAGTGGAGAAAGAGTTTTCCACTATCGAACTCGAGTCGAATAAATTTTGACATATGACAGACGATGGAGTTTGACGAGTTGTCCATGACCTCCGTCCTGTAGGGATCCATGATAGTAGGACTGTATCACATGGTAATTGCACCTAGAGGTTCATCTTTCTATTCTACTGGGTAGCCACTACATGCTGCTAGGTGTCACTGGTGGATGGTGGGACTCACAGGGATTATCTCGATGATCGATAAATCCTAATGAGTTGAGTTGGAATCGTTCCAACCCATTGAAAGGAGTTTTCAATGATATAGTGATAGAGATCACAATATATCTCACTACCAGTCAGAGTAGAACCTATGGGGTCACACACACTAGAAGTATTGACCGATCCGATGGTTGAAAAGTGATTATGAATCACAAGTAATCAATTCGATTGATATTCAGTTGAAGAAGGAACAAAGGGAATTAATTAATTGGACTTGAAACAAGAGTCCTACTTCGAGTAGGATTCCTAGAGTCCTAATTGGATTAGGACTGGGAATCCTAGTTGGAGTAGGACTGGAATTCCTACTTGGAATAGAATTCCTGCAATCCTAATGAGATTAGGAGTTTTGAATCAAAATTGGATTCCTACTTGGAGTAGGATTCCTAGAGTCCTAATCGGATTAGGACTTCGAATTCAAATAGAGTCCTAATTGGATTAGTTAGAGTCCTAATTGGATTAGGACTAAAATTATATATGTCCTAATTTGGATTAGGGTTTCTTAAGTCACAATTAATTATTAATCTAATGAATCAATAAGACTTCTAATTGGATTAGGATTGAAGAGTTCAATTGAGTCAAAATTGATTTAAGTTCTAATTGGATTAGGACTTACCTAGATTGGATCCAAATTGGTTCACCCTTGGGCTAAGCCTAATTGGATTAGGGCTTGACCACATTAGGGCATTCCAATCCCTACCTAATATGGATTAGGGTTTACCATGAGGAAGGGGATAAGCCCCTCCCCTTTCCACGTGGAGAAGGGAGAAGAGACGGCGCCCCCTCTTAGGAAAGACATCAAGAACTCCTAAATGTTAGGAGCTCCACATGTCTATAAAAAGGGACTTGTGGGCGGCACCTAGGGCATAGAAGAAGTCCTCTTCCTCCTTGCCGTACGCCTCCCTCTCTTCTCCTCTTGGTTCAGCCGCAAGCAAGGAAGATAAAAGCCAAAGGTGTTGGCGGCATCCTCTTCCTCCCTTCTTCCTTCCAACGTAGGGAAAAGAAAGAAGGCTGCGTGGGGATTCTTCTTCTACCTCTTCTTCATCCTTCTTCTTCCTCCTCTCAAGCACAATCAAGGGTTGATTGAAAGAGAGGAAATCAGCCATCAAAAGAAGTCTTTGCAAGGGAGCTAGCACCCCGGAAAGACAAGAGAGCTTTGATTGGATCACTGCTTCGTGTGGATACCCGTAGAGGCCGGACACTTGAACGGCTTCAAGCAAATCTTCATCCTAGACCACGAACTTCAGTTTGCGGTGATCATCTACCCGCACAAGGTGAAGATCTGATCTTTCTAAAGGTTTAAAAAGTTTTAATTCTTATCTAACTACGAACGATTCATGAAACAACGTTCATGCGATGAACGTCGATCCCGCTTATGCCGATTCCGCTGCCATCTGAATTTTTTTGAAATATCAGCGGCATGGGCGGGTTCCCAACAGTGAGTGCCATAGGATCTAAAAGATTCAGAGATGAGATAAACCAGAAGTATTTGTGGCACCTCAGGCTTGGCCATATTGGAGAGGACAGAATGAACAAAATGGAGAAAGATGGGCTTCTTGTCCCATTGACTTCCGAGTCATATCCAGTTTGTGAGTCATGTCTTCAAGGAAAAATGGCTAGATTACCTTTTGTAGGACATGGGGAGAGGACCACTGAAATACTTACCCTGGTACACACTGATGTGTGTGGCCCATTTGATGTGTCAGCCAAGGATCATTATTCGTACTTCATTACCTTTACCGATGATTATTCACGATATGGGTATGTGTATCTTATGATATACAAATCTGAATCTTTTGAAAAGTTCAAAGAGTTCAGAAATAAAGTAGAAAAACAGACCGGAAAACTCTTAAGGTTCTTCGATCAGATCGAGGAGGAGATACGTTAGTAGGAAATTTCGGGACTATCTCAAGAAGAATGGCATAGTCTCACAATGGATGCCTCCAGGTACACCTCAACTCAACGGGATGTCAGAAAGGAGGAATTGAACTCTATTGGATTGGTCCGATCCATGATGAGCTTCACTGATCTACCTATGTTTCTTTGGGGAGATGCCTTATTATCCGTAATTTACTTATTGAATAGAGTTTCCTCTAATCCATTCCTACCACACCATATGAGATATAGCATGGTAAGAAGCCGAGTCTTGGTCATCTCAAGATTTGGGGATGTCCGGCCCATGTCAAACGACAACAGGCGGATAAGTTAGAGCCTAGGACCATAAGTGCTCGTTTCATTGGATATCCTAAAGAGTCATTAGGATACAATTTTTACGTCTCAGAGGATCATAATGTGTTTGTGAGCCGACATGCCGTCTTCCTGGAAAATTAGTTTATCCTTGATAGAGGCAGTGAGAGGAAAATTGAGCTTGAAGAGAGAGTCTCTGAAAAGCAACGAGTCATGGATCCTATAGAACCTATTCACATAGAGCTAGTACACATAGTACCTCCTCCACCTCGTAGATCTAGTAGGATCTCCCATCCTCCCGATAGATACTTAGGTATACTAGTAGAGGACACCGAGGAAATGTTCCTCATGGGAGATAGGGAACATATACAGGATCCCAATACCTACAACGAGGCGATATCTGATATCAATTCCGAGAAATGGCTGGAAGCCATGAAGTCAAAGATAGACTCCATGTATTCCAACCAAGTCTGGACCTTAGTAGATCCACCAGAAGGTATAGTACCTATTGGATGCAAATTGATCTATAAAAGGAAGATAGGTTCGGATGGAAAGGTAGAGACCTATAAGGCAAGGCTAGTAGCGAAAGGGTATAGTCAGCGCGAAGGCATTGACTATCAGGAGACCTTTTCACCTGTAGCCATGCTAAAATCCATCCAAACATTGCTTGCCATTGCAGCATTTCATGATTATGAAATATGACAGATGGATATGAAAACTGCTTTCCTGAATGGATATCTTGATGAAGATATCTATATGGAGCAACCTTTGGGTTTCACTTCCAGTGATGGAGATCATAAGGTCTGCAAACTGCAAAAGTCCATCTATGGACTAAAGCAAGCATCTCGGAGTTGAAACACTCGTTTCAATGATGTGATCAAATCGTTTGATTTCATCAAGAACGAAGAGGAACCGTGTGTTTACAAGAAGGTTAGTGGGAGGGCTGTCGTGTTCCTCGTACTGTACGTAGATGACATCCTCCTAATAGGAAATGATATTCCCATGCTAACCTCGGTCAAGGTATGGTTGTCAAAAGAGTTCTCCATGAAAGATCTTGGGGAAGCATCCTACATTTTGGGAATTAAGGTCTATAGAGATAGATCTAAAAAGATGCTTGGCCTATCACAGAAGCTGTACATAGAGGAGGTACTGAAGAGGTTCAGTATGGAAAACTCCAAGAGGGGTCTATTACCCCTAAGGTATGGAATTTATCTCTCCAAGAAGATGTGCCCCAACACATCTGAAGAGATAAAACGCATGAGCAAGATCCCTTATGCTTCGGCAATAGGAAGCCTCATGTATGCCATGCTATGTACACGACCTGATATAGCCCTTGCTGTGAGTGTCACTAGCAGATATCAGTCGAATCCAGGTGAAGAGCACTGGACTGCTGTGAAGAACATTCTTAAGTACTTAAGAAGAACTAAAGATTTATTCTTGGTTTTTGGAGGATCATCAGAGTTAAAGGTAGAAGGATACACAGATTCAGACTTCATGACTGATAATGATGATAGAAAGTCTACATTTGGATATGTGTTCTTGTGCAATGGTGGTACGGTAAATTGGAAGAGTTCCAAACAACCGATTATTGCTGATTCTACCATGGAAGCTGAGTATATCGCCGCCTCTGAAGCTGCAAAGGAAGCCTTCTGGTTCAAGAAATTCATTGCAGAGTTAGATGTAATGCCATCAGATGCCATCACACTCTACTGTGATAATAATGGCGCCATAGCTCTTGCTAAGGAGCCTAGGTCTTATCAGAAGTCCAAGCACATAGAGCGGCGCTTTCACCTCATACACGACTACCTCGAAAATAAATATGTCGAGGTGCAAAGAGTAGACTCCACGGACAATGTGGCGGACCCGCTTAGTAAGCAGTTAAATCAGCAGAAGACTTAAGCCCACCTTGAGAAGATGGAACTTAGATATATGTCTGATTAGCTTTAGTGCAAGTGGGAGATTGTTAGATGTATGCCCTATAAGACAATCTGGCGGACACATTATTAATTCTGAAACATAAATTTGTACTTGACTTTGTGGAGTGATTGATTATAACCCTATTTGATTTTGATGAGCTCAAAGCATTTGAGTATATCTTTTGTTTACTAATGAATTCAATCGAGTGTTTCAGTGAAAATCTTGTCTAAGTGTTTCTAGATTTGGTTCAAGATATTTTGGATAAGTTAAGAAGTCAGTTTGAACCAAAGTCTGAAACTCGAGTCGACTCCGGGATATTACGAGTCGACTCCAAGCGTATCAGAAGCACTGGCACGGGCTCGAGTCGACTCCGGAACATTACGAGTCGACTCCGACTGAGAACAGACAGATGAACAGAAAGACACAATTTAAAACCTGTCAGCGAGTCGACTCCTGAAGTGCGCGAGTCGACTCCAATGCTTACCGAGTCGACTCCGGAGTAGTTTGAGTCGACTCCAGGGAGTTACAGACAAAAAGTCAGAGAGCAAGTTTCGACCCTGAGAGCCGAGTCGACTCCTGAGGAACGCGAGTCGACTCCGATGGTTGGCAGGTCGATTCCAAAGAAAGCGAGAGTCGACTCTCAGTTGTATTCAAGGCAAAAGTCAGAGAGCAGTTTTCGGACACTGAGATTCGAGTCGACTTCCGCAATGCGCGAGTCGACTCCGAGACAATGCGACCCCAAAAAGACAGAAGACCAAATTGTTGTCTCTAAGAGCCGAGTCGACTCCAAGACAGCTCGAGTCAACTCCAAGGCAGCGCTACGCCAAAAGATAGAAGATAGGGAGTTCGGGCTCTGAGCGCCGAGTCGACTCCCAGGACTGTCGAGTCGACTCGAGTGGGCCAAGTTGAAAAATAGCTCCATGAATTCCATGGGATGAGCCGACTCCAAGAATGCCAAGTCAGCTCCAGTTTTTGGCGAGTCGACTCCGGGTTAAGTTGAGTCGACTCCCAGTCGAGGAGGTCACTTTAATTCAAATTCGGAACAGTTGCCGAGCCGACTCCAGAAAAGCATGAGTCGACTCCTGTTACAGCCGAGTCGACTCCAGATCGCGCGAGTCGACTCCGACCCCAACGGACACATTGTCAGGATGTGCAGAGTGTGCAGAACGGGCAGAAAAATGTGTCTAACGGCTAGTTTTCGTGGGGGATAGCTTAAATAGCCACAGAGGACTGTAGCAAGGCACAGAAGTACCATTCCACTCAAAGAAATCAAGCATCCTTTCTCGGCAAACTGATTTCAACGGAAAAGAAGGAAGAGGGCCATTAACTCCATTCAACCGACTCTTCCCAACATTAAAAGAAGTCTCCTCCTGCCTTCAAGTCTTCCAGATTTTCAAGAGGAGACCCAAAGTTCAAGAAGCCCTTCTCTTCTCCAACTCAAACGTGTTTGAGGGCTCTTAACTTTACTATTATTAATATCGCTGTATATCTGCTTTTTAGAAGCTCTGTTTTTCTATTTGTCTTTGTTCTTTTCATCTTGTCCTTACTTGATTCAATCAGGAGATTGAATCAAGGGTATATAGGTTTGTTGGTGAGCCTAGGTTGAAACCAACGGTGTAAGGGTTCGATTGTGATCCCGGGAAAACAATCGGGGTGGTTCTAGTCGGTGAGCCTGGAAAAACCGACCGAGTTCGTTGTGACCTCGTAAAACAACAAGTTTGGTTGTGAGCTTGGAAAACAACCGGCTGTAATCCGAGGGGTTATAGTGAATTCCCAAGTGAGACTTGGGGAGTGGACGTAGGAGCAAGGGTTAGCTCCGAACCACTATAAAAATATTGTGTTTGTGATTGCTTGTGTCTCTCTCTCTTACTCTCATTTCACTCACAGCACATAGCAACTAATTAATCATCTTGCAACAGTATTAATTAGTCATCCACAAATATTTTAATTGCAAAATTATTTTAAAACCCAATTCACCCCCCTTCTTGGGTTGTCTATCTGGGCAACAAGTGGTATCAGAGCCTAAACTCTTCTACCCTAAGAGTAAAAGATCAAAATGACAACCCTATTTGGATCTTCCCACATTGAGGGTCAGTCCACCCAAAGACCCCCATTCTTTAATGGATCCGACTACTCATATTGGAAGGCTAGGATGAGAATATTTATCCAAGCCCAAGACTATGAGATGTGGACCATTATATTAAATGGACCATACATCCCATCCATCTATGTAGAGGGTGTCACTGTACCCAAACTTGAAAATGATTGGGATGACCATGACATGATAAAGGCACAACTCAATGCCAAAGCAATGAATGTGCTTTACTGTGCATTAGATAGGAATGAATTCAATAGGATCTCTACTTGCAATTCTGCAAAAGAGATTTGGGATAGACTCGAAGTGACCCATGAGGGCACGAATCAAGTCAAAGAATCCAAAATAAATATATTGGTTCATAAGTATGAACTATTTAAGATGGATTCTAATGAAACAATCACTTGCATGTTCACTAGATTTACTGACATTGTCAATGGCCTAAAAAGCCTTGGCAAAAACTATACTAACAGTGATCTTGTTAGGAAGATTCTTCGCTGTCTACCAAGGTCATGGGAAGCCAAAGTGACGGCAATCCAAGAAGCCAAGGACTTGAACAAGCTACCACTTGAGGAGCTTCTTGGATCCCTAATGACGCACGAGCTAACAATGAAGCAACACAGTGAAGAAGAGTCCTCCCATAAGAAAAAGGTAATAGCTCTCAAATCTACATCATCTAACAAAGACGTGTCTTGCAGTAGCAGCAGTGAAGAAGAAGATCATGAGGGAGATGATGATGAGGCTCTTCTCGTGCATAAGTTCAGAAGATTCATCAACCGGAAGAAATCCTCACATCAAAGGAGAGGCCCCTCAAATTCCTATCACAAGGATAAAGGTAAGGAAAGGGAAAATGAGGGGATCGGTTGTTATGAGTGCAAGAAGCCGGGGCACTTCAGAGCTGAGTGTCCCTTGCTGAAAAAGGGGAGCAAGTACAAGAAGAAGAAAGTCCTCGTCTCCACCCTATCGGACTCCGACACCTCATCATCATCATCGGATGAAGAACAAGAAGAAAAGGCCAATCTGTGTTTTATGGCCAACGACAATGAGGTAACATCCGCACCACATTTAGATTTTACTTTCGATGAATTATATGATGCTTTCAATGAATTAATGGATGAATACAAAACAATAAACGTTAAAAACAAAGAACTAAAAGTAACTAACCAAACTCATCTCCGTAAGTATGATTCATTAGTTAAGGATAAAGATGTTCTTATCAAAGAAAATGCAGAACTTAAAACAAGCAACCAAATCTTGATACAAAAGAATAATACCTTAACTAAAGAAAATGAAAAGCTGAACAAAGGATCATTAGAACCCAAAAATAATAAACATATAAATGAGAGTCTCACAAAAGAACTAAATGATCTAAAAACAGAAAAACAAAAATTGACACTAGAACTTGAAAAATACAAGCCCATTGTAGAAAAATTTACATATAGCTCAGAAAAATTAGAGATGATACTTAATAGTCAACGAGCTGTATTCAATAGAGCGGGTTTAGGGTATAAACCTAAAAATAAGCAAAAACTTCTTAGTAACTTCTTTGTTAAAGCAGGAGAAAGTAAAACTAAGAAAATAACCTGTTTTTGTTGTGGAACTTTAGGACATAAAGCAAATGTATGTGATTATAGGAAAGGAAAAACTAAAAGAAAAATTAAAAGAATTTGGGTTCCAAAAGGAACCAACACTACTAACCATGAAGGACCCAAGAAAACTTGGGTACCTAAAACTATATGATTTGCTTGTGTAGGAGTGTCTTGCAGCCAAAGTCGACAAAAATTGTTGGTACTTGGACAGTGGCTGCTCAAGATACATGACGGGTGACAAGGATCAATTCTTCACCCTTGAAGCTAAGAAGGGAGGTTCTGTGACTTTTGGAGACAATAACCAAGGTCACATCATTGGTATAGGTAAAGTACAAATTATCCCTTCAACTTTTATTGATAATGTTCGATATGTTGATGGTCTTAAGCATAATCTACTAAGCATTAGTCAATTGTGTGATAGAGGTTATGATGTTATGTTTAAACCATCACTATGCATCATAACAAACCCAAATAACAATAGTTTAGTTTTTAAAGGAATAAGACGTGGAAATGTGTATGTTGTAGACCTTGAGGATCTTGCCAAACATAACCCATGTTTAGTTGTTAATGAAACTAAGAAAAATGATGCTAGTTGGTTATGGCACCGTAAGTTAGGTCATGCAAGCATGGACACCATATCAAAACTAGTTAAAAGAGATTCCGTGATAGGTTTGCCAAAACTAAAGTTTGAAAAGAATAAAATATGTGAAGCATGTCAATTTGGCAAACAATCAAGGAACTCCTTTAAATCTATAAATTGTGTCTCTACCTCTAGACCTCTAGAACTACTACACATGGACCTATTCGGACCAACTAGAACCACAAGTCTAGGTGGAAATAAATATGGTCTAGTTATCGTAGATGATTATTCTAGATACACTTGGGTCATGTTCTTAGGTCATAAGGATCAAGCATTTTCAATTTTCAAGAAATTTCATAAAGAAGTAACAAATGCTAGAGACACTTCAGTCATAGCTATTAGAAGTGACCATGGATCCGAATTTGAAAATCATTTATTTGATGAGTCTTGTAGTAAAAAGGGGATAACTCATAATTTTTCTGCACCTAGGACACCACAACAAAATGGAGTTGTGGAAAGGAAAAATAGAACTCTAAAGAAAATGGCTAGAACCATGTTATGTGAAAGTAATCTCCCTAAGTACTTTTGGGAAGAAGCCATAAATACCTCATGTCATATATTAAATAGAGTTTTATTAAGACCCATTATAAAGAAAACACCTTATGAACTTTGGAAAAACAGAAAACCAAAAGTGAACTATTTTCATATCTTTGGATGTAGGTGTTTTGTTCATAATAATGGGAAAGATAATCTAGAAAAATTTGACTCTAAATCGGATGAGGGTATATTCTTGGGGTACTCTACAACTAGTAAAGCCTATAGAGTCTTTAATAAAAGAACCCTAGTTATAGAAGAATCCATACATGTCGTTTTTGATGATTCTAGTGATATCTCTTCTAGTAAGAGAGTTAATCTTGATGATGATGCTGAAATTCTTGAAGAAAAGATAGATGAGATGACATTACAAGATGATAATCAAAAATTAATTGAAAATGCATCATCAAGCCAAGAGGCTATTATGGATCATGGGCTAACTAAGCTTGGAGGTTTGCTCACGGGCATCCTAAGGAATTAATTCTAGATGATCCATCTCAACCTGTTAGGACTAGAGCATCTCTTAGGAACTTAAACAATCATCTAGCTTTCGTTTCACATTTTGAGCCCAAACACATAGAAGAAGCTGAAAAAGATGTAAATTGGATAAATGCAATGCAAAAAGAATTAAACCAATTTACTAGAAACAAGATATGGAATCTAGTTGAAAGACCTCCTGAATATTCAATCATAGGTACCAAATGGATATATAAAAACAAACTTGATGAAAATGGAATTGTAATAAGGAATAAGGCTAGACTAGTAGCAAAGGGGTATAATCAAGAAGAAGGTATAGATTTTGATGAAACCTTTGCTCCTGTAGCTAGACTCGAGGCAATTAGATTATTATTAGCATTTGCATGCTCTAAGGACTTCAAATTATTTCAAATGGATGTAAAAAGTGCATTTTTAAATGGGTATATTAATGAGGAGGTATATGTAGAACAACCTCCTGATTTTGAAAATCATCAATACCCTAATCATGTATATAAATTGAACAAAGCACTTTATGGTTTGAAACAAGCACCTAGAGCATGGTATGAAAGACTTAGCAAATTCCTACTAGATCATGAGTTCT
The DNA here is from genome assembly GCF_009389715.1 of Phoenix dactylifera. Classification (NCBI taxonomy): domain Eukaryota; kingdom Viridiplantae; phylum Streptophyta; class Magnoliopsida; order Arecales; family Arecaceae; genus Phoenix; species Phoenix dactylifera. Next base: position 42,673 of record NW_024068930.1, on the reverse strand, counting down.
CTAGGGGAAATGTAGATACAACACTGTTTCTTAAGAAGAAAAACAAAGATATGTTAGTAGTGCAGATTTATGTTGATGATATTATTTTCGGTGCCACTAACAATCGCCTCTGCGAAGAATTTGCTGACTTAATGCAGAGTGAGTTTGAGATGAGCATGATGGGAGAGCTGAACTATTTCCTCGGGCTTCAAATCAAACAATCGAAAGAGGGGATCATCATCAATCAAGCTAAATACATCAAGGAGATGCTTAAGAAGTTTGATATGGAAGGAAACAAGCCAATCAGCACACCCATGAGCTCATCATGCAAATTAGACCAAGATGAATCAGGTAAATCTGTAGATCAAAAGTTATATAGAGGTATGATAGGATCTTTATTGTATCTCACTGCAAGTAGACCTGATATCATGTTTAGTGTATGCATGTGTGCTAGATATCAGTCTAATCCTAAGAAATCTCATCTAATTGCAGTCAAGAGAATCTTTAAATACGTAATAGGAACAAAGAATATAGGTTTATGGTATTCTAAAGATTCTAGTCTGAACTTAATAGGATACACAGATTTAGACTTTGCTGGTTGTAAACTTGACAGAAAAAGCACCAGCGGGTCATGTCAACTCTTAGGAGAAAATTTAATCTCTTGGTTTAGCAAGAAACAAAACTCGGTTGCATTATCTACTGCTGAATCTGAATATGTTGCAGCCGGAAGTTGTTGTGCTCAAATCATGTGGATTAAACAACAACTTGAAGATTATGGCATTAAACAAGATAAAATTTCCATTAATTGTGATAATACAAGTGCCATTAATCTAACTAAAAATCCAATTCAGCATTCAAGAACTAAACATATTGAGATAAGACATCACTTCATAAGAGATCATGTACTGAATGGTGATGTGACACTTCAATTTGTTTGCACTGATGATCAATTAGCTGATATTTTTACGAAATCCTTAAGTGAAGAGAGATTTAGTGTGCTTAGGAGGGGATTAGGAGTGATTGATCCATCCTAGTGGTGTTCTCCTCTAGTTCATTGATTTTGATGTTTAGATTGTGTTAAAAATAGAGTTTCTCAACTATGATCATCAAATTAGATCATAACTTGGTGAGTGTCTCTGGTTTGGTACGAAAATAGCATGATTTTTAGGTGCGTGCCAAAGTTCGAGTCGACTCGAGTAAGTTTCAGAGTCGGCTCATAAGGAGGAGTCGACTCGCACACAGACGGAAGTCGACTCGAGGAAGATGAAGCATAAGGGGAGTCGACTCCCACATTGACGGGAGTCGACTCAAGGCCAGTGGAAGCATAACGGGAGTCGACTCGCGCATATTTTGGAGTCGACTCGACTCGCGCATATTTTGGAGTCGACTCGAGGTCGAGTCGACTCGCAATGGAGTCGACTCGAGGTCGGGATCCAGGTTTTTAACCCTAATCCAAGCGTTTAATCAACACTTCTATTCACCGCCGCCACTGTTCAAAAACCCTAGAGCCGTCTCCTACATCGTCTCCGACCATCCTTAGGACTTTTTCCGTCGACCTTCCTCCGTCCATTAGTGTTTTACCCCATTCTAGGTCGACCATGCCTCGTAAAGCCGTTGTCCCAAGCCGGAAGAGGCCCCAACCCGCGACCGGCACCGAGCGACGGTCCAAGGCTCGGAACGATCCCGTGAGGCCACAACCTCCGGCTCGTTCCCCGCCGAGGGAGGTTCCCTCGAGGCCGTGCGCCGGGAAGGCGGTCTCCACCGGGAGATACGTCGATTTTGACTATCTCTCCCGGGAGGGCTTTACCATAGGAGAGAGATTGCGGCCCAGGGTTTAGAGTATTTTTGTTCCTTAGATCTCCCCACATACCCTGGCCTAGTTAGAGAGTTTTATGGTACTGTCCATAGGGGCAATGGGGGAATAGAGGGAACTGTAGCCGGTGTCCCATTGTTTATTTCCGAGGATTTCATAGCCCAAATCCTCCACCTTCCACAAGTAGGGGTAGCTCCCACACACCCCGAGGATAGGACTGAGGCCCTTACGGCCATTCTAGGATATTCACCCCAGTCCCCCTTAGATGAGGTGTCCGCTAGCTCACTTTCTGTTGAGATGCGGCTCCTCCTTAGCATCATCTCTAGGACCCTCTTTCCGAAGACTGGCCGCTTCGATTTTGTTTCTGAGAGGGACCTAGCCCTTATGTTCTACATCCTCCAGGACACCCCAATCAACTTCCCGAAACTCATTTATAGATATCTATGTGAGCCACTAGATAGACCTAGGCTCACCCTCCCCTATGGCATGCTATACACACTTATCTTTAGGGAGGCCGAGATTCCTATTTCTGAGGGGGAACCCTCTCGCGCATTGCGATGGACAGATCGCATGCGTCCGGAAATCCTACACAGGATGGGGTTTCGTAAGGTAGAGGGAACCTGGGTTAGAAAATCATCTACCTCCACACATACTTCCAGACACTCCCCCAGTCCTGACCCTGATTCTGACTTCCCTACCTTTCCCTCCACCTCAGCTCCCACCACTTCAGCCGGACCCTCCTCCTTAGCTCCACCTACTCAGCCCATGGAGGTTCGCATTTCTCCTGAGCAGCTCCGGAAGTTGCGGCAGGAGATAGTGAGGGATCTTCGGGACGACCTGCTGAGGGAGCTCCGAGGTCCAGCGACTGCTCCCTCCCCTGCACCCTCTTCTGCATTGGTTCCTTCCCTGTCAGCTGTGACCGAGATGACAGCCCATGTGCGGGAAGAAATCTACAATGTCAGAAGCCTGGTACAAGCCCAATTCTCAAACATGAGCGATATCACAAGCAACACACGAAAGTTGCGAGATAGCATCCGACAGGATATGGGCACCACTAGTCAGGGGGCCGAGCGCTTGGCGAATGTGCTCATCGCCAAGCTGGACACACTCCAGGAGACAGTGACTGAGCTCTCCACGACACACAGCAGGGCTACCTCGGCCATTATCAGACAGTTAGAGCACGTCACCACTGCGGTCACCCTACTCATGGAACAACAGTCCAGACTGCCCAAGGGAACCGCATCCTCCTCGAGGAAGCCCTAGTTCATTTTGTTTATCTTGACATGTATTTACTGCTTTACTTATTGTATTCACAAATGTACTTACATATACATCAATACAATGAGTAGACAGCTTTTCTTCAATATTGTGCACATTGATCTCTACTTGCTTGTGTGTTCTGCTTGCCTCCTTTTTGATATGATGACAAAAAGGGGGAGAAATATTTAATAGATATGGAAAAGGAATCAAAATGAAAATCAAAAAAAACTCTTAAAACAAATTGACAGATTTTTCCTCTAAAAACCAAAAATTTCAATGCACTAAAAGAAAATTCAGAGAATCAAAACAAAGTTGAATGCATATGTTGAGGGGGAGAATCTGAATTTTTAAGCAAAATTATTAAATATATATAAGCCAAACAATTGATTGCATGATATGAAGGCTTATATAATTCCAAATGAAAGGGGGAGCTTTAACTCCAAAATTTATTGTTTCACATCTTTCAAGTTTGGATAAATTAAAAAACCAGATACTTGAATTCATTTATAGATTTCATTTCCTTGTTTATTGAGCAATTCACTTTACATATACTCAATGTTTTGTCATCATCAAAAAGGGGGAGATTGTGGAGTGATTGATTATAACCCTATTTGATTTTAATGAGCTCAAAGCATTTGAGTATATCTTTTGTTTACTAATGAATTCAATCGAGTGTTTCAGTGAAAATCTTGTCTAAGTGTTTCTAGATTTGGTTCAAGATATTTTGGATAAGTTAAGAAGTCAGTTTGAACCAAAGTCTGAGACTCGAGTCGACTCCGGGATATTACGAGTCGACTCCAAGCATATCAGAAGCACTGGCACGGGCTCGAGTCGACTCCGGAACATTACGAGTCGACTCCGACTGAGAACAAACAGATGAACAGAAAGACACAATTTAAAACCTGTCAGCGAGTCGACTCCTGAAGTGCGCGAGTCGACTCCGATGCTTACCGAGTCGACTCCGGAGTAGTTTGAGTCGACTCCAGGGAGTTACAGACAAAAAGTCAGAGAGCAAGTTTCGACCCTGAGAGCCGAGTCGACTCCTGAGGAACGCGAGTCGACTCCGATGGTTGGCAGGTCGACTCCAAAGAAAGCGAGAGTCGACTCTCAGTTGTATTCAAGGCAAAAGTCAGAGAGCAGTTTTCGGACACTGAGATTCGAGTCGACTCCCGCAATGCGCGAGTCGACTCCGAGACAACGCGACCCCAAAAAGACAGAAGACCAAATTGTCGTCTCTGAGAGCCGAGTCGACTCCAAGACAGCTCGAGTCGACTCCAAGGCAGCGCTACGCCAAAAGACAGAAGATAGGGAGTTCGGGCTCTGAGCGCCGAGTCGACTCCCAGGACTGTCGAGTCGACTCGAGTGGGCCAAGTTGAAAAATAGCTCCATGAATTCCATGGGATGAGCCGACTCCAAGAATGCCAAGTCAGCTCCAGTTTTTGGCGAGTCGACTCCGGGTTAAGTTGAGTCGACTCCCAGTCGAGGAGGTCACTTTAATTCAAATTCAGAACAGTTGCCGAGCCGACTCCAGAAAAGTATGAGTCGACTCCTGTTACAGCCGAGTCGACTCCAGATCGTGCGAGTCGACTCCGACCCCAATGGACACATTGTCAGGATGTGCAGAGTGTGCAGAACGGGCAAAAAAATGTGTCTAACGGCTAGTTTCCGTGGGGGATGGCTTAAATAGCTACAGAGGACTGTAGCAAGGCAGAGAAGTACCATTCCACTCAAAGAAATCAAGCATCCTTTCTCGGCAAACTGATTTCAACGAAAAAGAAGGAAGAGGGCCATTAACTCCATTCAACCGACTCTTCCTAGCATTAAAAGAAGTCTCCTCCTGCCTTCAAGTCTTCCAGATTTTCAAGAGGAGACCCAAAGTTCAAGAAGCCCTTCTCTTCTCCAACTCAAACGTGTTTGAGGGCTCTTAACTTTACTATTATTAATATCGCTGTATATCTGCTTTTTAGAAGCTCTGTTTTCCTATTTGTCTTTGTTCTTTCCATCTTGTCCTTACTTGATTCAATCAGGGGATTGAATCAAGGGTATATAGGTTTGTTGGTGAGCCTAGGTTGAAACCAACGGTGTAAGGGTTCGATTGTGATCCCGGAGAAACAATCGGGGTGGTTCTAGTCGGTGAGCCTGGAAAAACCGACCGAGTTCGTTGTGACCTTGTAAAACAACAAGTTTGGTTGTGAGCTTGGAAAACAACCGGCTGTAATCCGAGGGGTTATAGTGAATTCCCAAGTGAGACTTGGGGAGTGGACGTAGGAGCAAGGGTTAGCTCCGAACCACTATAAAAACATTGTGTTTGTGATTGCTTGTGTCTCTCTCTCTTACTCTCATTTCACTCATAGCACATAGCAACTAATTAATCATCTTGCAACAGTATTAATTAGTCATCCACAAACGTTTTAATTGCAAAATTATTTTAAAACCCAATTCACCCCCCCTCTTGGGTTGTCTATCTGGGCAACAGAATTCATTATTATTGAATAATAAATGGGTATTCTTTTCATTCATATTGTTTATGTGTCTATGAATCGTCCAAGGAATTAATAAGATGATGATACAAATTCTCAAGAGTTGAAAATCTGAGCCATGTATCATTGGTGATTAATTTCTAAATGCTCCTGATCAATGGATCATCACGAGGATGGTGATCGATCTGATCAGTGCACAGATTGCTTTCCTTATGGATGGACGAGACTCGAGTCCACAGTGTAGGAACAATGAAGTGATAGTACAGGTGCTTGTTAGAGAACAAGGGTACTGAGCGTGACCAAGACAAAAAGTTACTTGGATGTCTATCCACTCGTCAGTGACTTGCTTGATGTTGCAGTAGTATGACTGGTCCTTTGACCTGCAATGTTTCGGCTATTCATAGTGAGGTTATTGTAGTTTGACTGCACATATACATGGTCTCTAGTCATATGGGTCCTTGTTGTGTAGATTGGCTGCAGTAGATTCACTGTAGGAGTAGGGTATGCACTTACATGGAATCTATCGACCTTGATAGATGAGGAGTGATCTTATATAATTTATTAGACTGAGTTCTAAAACCTTGGCCAGGGCAAAATATATAGTGAAAAAGAGTTTTCTACTCTCGAACTCAAGTTAAATAAATCTAGACATATGACAGACGACGAGGTTTGACGAATTATCCATGACCTCCGGTCTGTAGGAATCCACGATAGAAGGACTGTATCATACAATAACTGCACCTAAAGGTTCATCATTCTATTCTGCTGGGTGGCCACTATATACTGCTAGGTGTCACTAGTGGATGGTGAGACTCACAGGGATCATCTTGATGGTCGATAATCCCTGATGAGTTGAGTTGAAATTGTTTCAACCTATTAAAAGGAGTTTTCAATGATATTGTGATAGAGATTGCAATATATCTCACTACCAGTCAGAATGGAACCTATGGGGTCACACACATTAGAGGTATTGACCGATCCGATGGATAAATGTGATTAGGAATCACAAATAATCAATTAGATTGATAAATTGAAAATTCGCTAAGAGTTAGTGGTTGAAAGAAGGAAAAATTGCAATCGGATTGCAATTTAATTTAATTAATTGGATTTAATTAATTGGACTTCATCATGAGTCCTACTTGGAGTGGGATTCATGAAGTCCTAATTGGATTAGAATTTCAAATTAAATTAGAATCCTATTTGAAATAGGATTTCTAAAGTCCTAATTGTCTTAGGGCTGAAATTTGAACAAGTCCTGATTAGATTAGGATTTTCTTAAGTCCTAATTAATTTTAAATTTAATGTAATTAATTTTATGACTCCTAATTGGATTAGGATTAAAGAGTTTGATAAGTGCATAATAATTTATAATTTAGTTATCTTTCCATAGCACTTATCAATGTTCTTAAACTGATAAATACGTATTTTACCATAAAATTGAATAATCGTTGAAATAAATTTACAATATGGTAAAAAGAAATAATAATAATTCTTTTCTTAAACCAGATTCTGAACTTATTCTCTCTTGGTTGCAATCTTTCATGAAAACTACAGAAAAACATATAAGGAGATTGTGTTGACTCGGCTAAGGTTATAATTAAAGGGGTTTTGGTCCTAATTAGATTGAAAGCTATAATTAATTATTTTTGTATGGAAAAAATGTTTGATTAATTTTATTAAGTCACGGTCCTGTTTTTAGTTTTGTCGAGTCCGGTCTGAAGCAGTTTAGCAAGAATTGAATTTAAATAACATTGGGCTCGAGACCAAGTTCAAGCAAATTAAAGATCATAACCTACCTCAAATCCAAAGCCAATTCCCAAACCAATCCTATTCCTTTCTCGCGACCACTATCCAAGCAATCCAACGGTTCAGAAACTCCCGTCTTCGCATCATGTTTCCAAACTAAGCAAAATAGAGGAGATCCTTATTTTAAATTCATATATGCCCATTTTCACGTCAAAATAAAGCAAGAAAAATAATTTTTCCCAAAAATTACTGGAATCACTGTTCAGGTGAACATTATTCCGAGGTTGTTAGAAGTATGCCCTAGAAGCCAATTTGGCTGACGCATTATTTTATTCTGGAACATAAATTTGTACTTGACCTAATTATGTTAGGCATTCTTTTCATTCATATTCTTATGTGTCCATGAATCATCCAAGAAATTAATAAGATGATGATGCATATTCTCAAGAGTTGAGAATTTGAGGCATGTGTCATTAGTGATTAATTTCTAAATTGCTCCTGATCGATGGATCATCACGAGGACGGTGATTGATCCGCTGAGATTAGTGCACATATTGCTTTCTTTGATGGACGAGTCTTGAGTCCACAGTGTAGGGACACTGGAGCAATTGTGCAAGTGCTTATTAGAGAACAAGGGTACTGAGCGTGACCAAGACAAGAAGTCACTTGGATGTCTATCCACTCGTCAGTGACTTGCTTGATGTTGCAGTAGTGTGACTGGTCCTTTGACCTGCGGTGCTTCGGCTACTCACAGTGAGGTTATTGTAGTTTGACTACACGTATACATGGTCTCTAGCCGTATGGGTCCATGCAGTGTAGATTAGCTGCAGTAGGTTCACTGTAGGAGTAGGGTATGCACCTATGAGGAAACTATCGACCTTGATAGATAAGGAGAGATCCTATGTGATTTATAAGACTGAGTTCGTAAGACCTCGGCCGGGGCAGTATGCACAGTGGAGAAAGAGTTTTCCACTCTCGAACTTAAGTCGAATAAATCTTGATATATGACAGACGAAGGCGTTTGACGAGTTATCCATGACCTCCGTCCTGTAGGGATCCACGATAGAAGGACTGTATCACATGATAACTGCACCTAGAGGTTCATCATTCTATTCTGCTGGGTAGCCACTACATGCTGCTAGGTGTCACTAGTGGATGGTGGGACTCATAGGGATTCTCTTGATGATCGATAAACCCTAATGAGTAGAGTTGGAATCGTTCCGACCCATTGAAAGGAGTTTTCAATGATATTGTGATAGAGATCACAATACATATCTCACTACCAGTCAGAGTAGAACCTATGGGGTCACACATACTAGAGGCATTGACCGATCCGATGGTTGAATCGTGATTAGGAATCACAAGTAATCAATTCGATTGATAATAAGTTGAAGAAGGAACAAAGGGAATTGATTAATTGGACTTAAAACAAGAGTCCTACTTGGAATAGGATTCGTAGAGTCCTAATTGGATTAGGACTAAGAATCCTACTTGGACTGCGATTCCTACTTGGACTGAGAATCCTATTTGGAGTAGGACTAGGATTCCTACTTGGAGTAGGATTCCTATAATCCTAATTAGATTAGGAGTTTTGAATTAAATTTAGATTCCTACTTGGAGTAGGATTCCTAGAGTCCTAATCGGATTAGGACTTCGAATTCAAATTAGAGTCCTAATTGGATTAGGACTAGAATTAAACAAGTCCTAATTGGATTAGGATTTCTTAAGTCCCAATTAATTATTAATCCAATGAATCAAGATGACTCCTAATTAGATTAGGATTGAAGAGTTCAATTGAGTCATGGTTCATTCAAGTTCTAATTGGATTAGGACTAGCATAGATTGAACCCAATTGATTCATGATGGACTAAACCAAATAGGAGCCCTAGATGCCTTTAAAAGGCTTTGAAAGGAGGTGCCCTAATGATAAGCGAAGCCCTCCTCCTCTCCAACTCGTGGCCACCCTTCTCCCCTCTTGGTTTCAGCCGCCATCAGCAGAAAGGTGAGAAGAAGAAAGCTTGGCGGCAGCCTCCTCCCTCCTCCTTTGCTTCATCCAATGCAGGGGAAAGAAAAGGGCTGCAAGGTGCTTTGATTCTTCTTCAAGATCCCTCCTTCTTCTTCCTCCTCCCAAGCACAATCAAGAGTTGATTGAAAGGGAGGTGATCAGCCATCAAAAACATACCTCTGCAAGGGAGCTAGCACCCCGGAGAGATTGGAACGTTTGGATCGGTTCCTGCTTCGTGTGGATACCCATAGAGGCCGGACACTTGAACGGCTTCGAGCGAACCTTCATCCAAAACCACGATCATCAGTTTGCGGTGATCATCTACCCGCACAAGGTAAAGATATGATCTTCCTAGTAGTTTAAAAGGTTTTTAATCTAAATCTATCTACGAACGGTTTTAAACAACGTTCATAGGATGAATGTCGATCCCGCTTATGCCGATTCCGCTGCCATCTGAATTTTTTTAAATTTTCTGCGGCATGGGCGGGTTCCCAACAGTGGTATCAGAGCCTAGGCCTCGTAGATTACGATTAGGATTAATAGAATTAAGGCATATTAGATCTGAAAATTAAAGGATTATGCCTGCTGATTTTTATGCATGCAGATTTTCAGGTTGCAGAATTTTTCTGCATGCTGAATTTTGGTATGCATTGATTAATGATTCTATTATGTAATTAATATGATTAAAATTAATTAGAATCATCCCTTACATGATCAGCGACTCATGAGATGAGGTAATCAATTAAGTTTCAGATCTGTAAATTATAATGCATGTGATGCGAATGGTGATGATCATGGATGACCCTTTGTGAATGTGCTGATATAATCTGCGATGTAATCTGTGATGTTATGTGATGACATGTAAATCAATTTTTCAGATGCCTGCGAGCACCTCAAATTCATGTATTAGAGACCTGCGTGTCTCATGAAAAAGGGTTGTAATTATTCTTTTATTTTTGAATTTTATCTGGGATGTAATCTGTGATGTATGTTGCACGTCGATGGTTGATCGATGTGTGCCTCCTACAAGCAAGCCGTGCGCGGGTTGAGATCATAGGTTGATTGAAGATGGATCAACGAGTTGATTACAATTGAATCTAGGGGATCAAGATCGAGTCAAGAGTTGAAGACGATCAAACCAATTGACGTGCATGTGCTTGTACTATAACCCATCCTGGATCCATGATCATCACCAGTTACATTTACTATTTTTTATATATATGCCTGGATGTTTAATGTTTATGCCTATGCATAGCGGGTAGATGGATGTGTGCGTGAGATGCGAGTTGCCAATCGAAATAGACCTAGACTAAAACCTCCTCAATCAAGTCGAGAGTGAACCAACATGAGCGGGTCATATTAGATTAATTGATCTAATTGGTGTCTAGGAAAGCATGAAAGGTGGTTACTTAATTAGGACCTTACTCTCTGAGTAAGGGGAGCCTCCCACCTGCTTACCTGGCCAATTGTTCGATTACCTCTTATGAAGAGCTCAAGTTGCAAACACTAGGACCTGATTAACCAATATTAAGTCAATAGGTCTTCCACTGTAGTAGAGCTGCTAAGGTCTTTCTGATGTTGATTTGTCTCGGCTGGACACAGTGGGCAAGTTGCATCGGGGGGCTGGACCTCTCTATAGACATGAGATGTTGTAGGGTGAAGGTGGGGTTGGGCACCAATAACTGTTAGGTGAGGACCCAATGACAACTTTATTTCGACGGTTATACGGTGGGTCTGACTTAACTAAGAAATGGGACCAATAACTGTTAGGTGAGGTCTTCATGACTTAGAGACCAACTAGCACTGCAACATGCTTGAGAAGCATTGTACAAGAGTTGTACACTCATCTATTTATGTGTCACCAATAACTGTTAGGTGAGGTGGCATGTAAATCGGTGGGACCGCAGTACCCACTAGAAACCCTAGTCGTGTAGGATTTCCATTTTCCTACCAGGGGAGTGTAAGAAATTCGAAAAAATAGTGGAAGACACATTTGTTCTAAAAGACCCTGGAACAAATTAAGATCAAGTACAAAATTCTAACTAGAATCTTTACTCTCTGAGGATTATAATGTCAGCTTCTAGACTTTTAACTCATATCCTATAGAACAACCGTTTGACCAAACCCAATTATAAAGACTGGCTCAGCAAATTTTAAAATAGTTTTGAATTGTGAAAAATTAGGGTATGTGCTAGACCATGGAATCCCCGTATTACCAATCTGTTCGATCACTGATCAGCGTGAGACGCATACTAAGTGGATGAACGATGACAATAAAGTTAGGTGCTACATAATGGCATCCATGTCCAATAAATTATAATGCCAGCATGAGAACATGAAGATTGCCAAGGACACATTAAATCACCTGCAATAGTTGTATGGTGATCAAAGTCACGCAGCTTGGTTTGAATGTCCAAGAGGCTGTTCAAGGCCAAGATGCGCGATGGACAGTCTGTCCATGATCATGGTTTGACCATGATAAAGGACTTAGAGAAGCTTGAGAAGCTCGGCATGACCATGCACAAGGAATTGCAAACGGATTTGATCCCACAATCCCTTCTAGTTTCATATGAACAGTTTATAGTAAATTACCATATGAAATAGATTATATGCACCAAAACAGAATTGTTAAATAAATTGGTAACTACCTTAGGGACCTTGAAGAGTTCAAGGGGCATCATTCTTACTGTCGAGTTGGTTTCTACTTCCAAGAAAGAGTTTATCTGAAAGAAGAAGAAGCCTGCAAAGAAGCAGAAGAGCAAGAAAATGCCAAGTAAGGAAGTTCCAAGAAAAAGGCCAATTGCAAGGAAAAGTGTTTCCATTGCATCATGGATGACCATTGGAAGAGGAACTGTCCTACATACATGGAAGCATAAAGAACATGAAGGGTGACAGACCTTCAAAAGGTATGTCAGATATGCTCAGGATAATTAGGGACTGTTACCTGTTGCTAGCAGAATTTTGATTTCTGTATCTTGTTTAGCACAAAAAGATTTTTATAAGACTACTGTTCCATTTATTTGAGAAATAAATTGGTTCAACGTGGTTTTATGATTGACAGTCTCTATCACATACATATGGATGCATCTATGAATGTATCTGAGCAAACAGTGAGTACCATAGGATCTAATAGATCTAGAAATGAGATAAATCTAAAGTATTTGTGGCACCTCAGGCTTGGCCATATAGGAGAAGACAGAATAAACAAATTGAAGAAACATGGGCTTCTAGGCTCATTGACTTTTGAGTCATATCCGATTTGTGAATCCTGCCTTTAAGGAAAGATGGCCAAAATATCCTTTGTAGGACACAGGGAGGTCCACTAAAATACTTACCCTAGTACACACTGATGTGTGTGGCCCATTCGATGTGCAGGCTAGGGGTTGTAATTTTTACTTTATTAACCGATGATTACTCACGGTATGGATATGTGTATGATACACAAATCTGATACTTTTGAAAGGTTCAAAGAGTTGAGATATGAAGTAGAAAAATAAAAAAAAAAAAAACTCATTAAGGTTCTTCGATCAGATCGAGGAAGTGAATACCTTAGTGGAGAGTTCCGTGATTATCTCAAGAAAAATGGTATAGTTTCATAATGGACTTCTTCTGGTACACCTCAGCTCAATGGAGTGTCAGAGAGGAGGAATCAGACTCTATTGGATATGGTCCGGTCCATGATGAGCTTCACTAATTTACCCTTGTTTCTTTAGATAGATGCCCTATTTTCAGCTATTTACTTATTGAATAGAGTTCCCTCTAAAGTCCGTTCTTACGACGTAAGAAGCTAAGTCTTGGTTATCTCAAGATTTGGGGATATCCAGCCCACGTCAAGTGACTACAGGCAGACAAGCTAGAGAAAAGGACAATTAATGCTCGTTTTATAGGATATCCTAAAGAGTCATTAGGATACGACTTTTCATCCCAAAGGATCACAAAGTGTTTGTGAACCTAGATGCTATCTTCATGGAAATAGTTTATCCTTGACAGAGACAGTGGGAGGAAAATTGAGCTTGAAGAGAAAGTCTCTAAATAGCAACGAGCCATTGTGCCTATAGAACCTATTTATACTAAGTCAGTACATGTAGTACCTCCTCCACCTCGAAAATCTAGTAGGATCTTCCGTCCGCCTGAAAGGTACTTAGGTATGCTTATAGAGGATGTAGAGGAAGTGTTCCTCATGGGAGATAGGGATCAAGGTAAGGATCTTAATACCTACAACGAGGCGATGTTAGACATCGATTTCGAGAGATAGCTGGAAGCGATGAAGTCAGAGATGAACTCCATGCATTCCAAGTCTGGACCTTAGTAGATCCACCAGAAGGTATAGTACCTATTGGGTATAAATGGATCTACAAGAGAAAATTAAATTCGGATGGCTAGGTAGAGACCTATAAGGCAAGGCTAGTGGCGAAAGGTTATAGTCACTGCGAAAGTACTGATTATAAGGATACTTTTTACCCTGTAGCATTGCTAAAGTACATTCGAATATTGCTTGTTGTTGCAGTATATCATGATATTGTGATGGTGATCACAAAGTATGTAAGCTGCAAAGGTCCATCTATGGACAATAACAAGCATCTCAGAGTTGGAACACTCGTTTCAACGATATAATCAAATCGTTTGATTTCATCAATAACGAAAAGGAACCATGTGTATATAAGAAAGTTAGTGGAAGGGCTATTGCATTCTTCATATTGTACATAGATGATATCCTTCAAATTGGGAATGATATTTCCATACAAACTTAGGTCAAGGTTTGGTTGTATAAGGAATTCTCCATGATAGAACTTGGGAAAGCATCCTATATCTTGAATTAAGGTCTATAGAGATAGATCTAAAAGGATTCTTGTCCTATCACAGAATATGTATATAGAGGGAGTGCTGAAGAGGTTCGGCATGGAAACCTCTAAAAAGGGATTATTATCCTTTAGGCATGGAATAAATCTCTCCAAGAAGATGTGCCCCAATACATCTGAAGAGATTCAGCGGATGAGCAAGATCCCTTATGCTTCGGCTATATGGAGCCTCATGTATACGATGCAATGTACGTGACTTGATATAGTACATGCTGTGAGTGTCACGAGCATATATCAGTCAAATCCAGGCAAGAAGCGCAAGATAGCTGTGAAGAACAGTCTTGAGTACTTAAGAAGAACTAAGGACATGTTCTTGGTCTTTGGGAGAAGATAAGAGTTGAAGGTAGAAGGATGTACACATATTGATGATAGAAAGTCTACATTAGAATATGTGCAACGGTGGTTCAGTAAATTGGAAGAGTTCCAAACAACCGATCATTGTAGATTCTACCTTAGAAGTTGAATGTCAAACCATCTTTAAGGGTGCAGTGGAAACCTTTTGGTTTAAGAAGTTCATTGCAGAGTTAGGTGTAATGTCATCAGATGCCATAACACTCTACTGCAATAACAAAGGCACCATAGCACTAGCTAAGGAGCCAAAGGTCTCACCAGAAACCGAAGCACATAGAGCGGCGGTTTAACCTAATAAGTGACTACCTCGAAAAGAAATAAGTAGAGGATCAAAGAGTAGACTCCACAGGAAATGTAGTGGACCCATTCACTAAGCAGATAAGTCAGCAAAAAACTGAAATGCATCTTGAGAAGATCGGGCTTAAGTTTATGGCTGATTGGCTTTAGTGCAAGTGGGAGATTGTTAGAAGTATGCCCTAAAAGCCAATTTGGCTGACGCATTATTTTATTCTGGAACATAAATTTGTACTTGACCTAATTATGTTGGGCATTCTTTTCATTCATGTTCTTATGTGTCCATGAATCGTCCAAGGAATTAATAAGATGATGACGCATATTCTCAAGAGTTGAGAATTTGAGGCATGTGCCATTAGTGATTAATTCCTGAATTGCTCCTGATCGATGGATCATCACGAGGACGGTGATTGATCCGCTGAGATTAGTGCACATATTGCTTTTTTTGATGGACGAGTCTTGAGTCCACAGTATAGGGACACTGGAGCAATTGTGCAAGTGCTTGTTAAAGAACAAGAGTACTGAGCGTGACCAAGACAAGAAGTCACTTGGATGTCTATCCACTCGTCAGTGACTTGCTTGATGTTGCAGTAGTATGACTGGTCCTTTGACCTGCGGTGCTTCGGCTACTCACAGTGAGGTTATTGTAGTTTGACTATACGTATACATGGTCTCTAGCCATATGGGTCCATGCAGTGTAGATTGGCTGCAGTAGGTTCGTAGGAGTAGGGTATGCACCTATAAGGAAACTATCGACCTTAATAGATAAGGAGAGATCCTATGTGATTTATAAGACGGAGTTCGTAAGACCTCGGCCGGGGCAGTATGCACAGTGGAGAAAGAGTTTTCCACTCTCGAACTTAAGTCGAATAAATCTTGACATATGACAGACGAAGGGGTTTGACGAGTTATCCATGACCTCCATCCTGTAGGGATCCACGATGGAAGGACTGTATCACATGATAACTGCACCTAGAGGTTCATCATTCTATTCTGCTGGGTAGCCACTACATGCTGCTAGGTGTCACTAGTGGATGGTGGGACTCATAGGGATTCTCTTGATGATCGATAAACCCTAATGAGTAGAGTTGGAATCGTTCCGACCCATTGAAAGGAGTTTTCAATGATATTGTGATAGAGATCATAATATATATCTCACTACCAGTCAGAGTAGAACCTATAGGGTCACACACACTAGAGGCATTGACCGATCCGATGGTTGAATCATGATTAGGAATCACAAGTAATCAATTCGATTGATAGTAAGTTGAAGAAGGAACAAAGGAAATTGATTAATTGGACTTAAAACAAGAGTCCTACTTGGAGTAGGATTCGTAGAGTCCTAATTGGATTAGGACTAGGAATCCTACTTGGACTGGGATTCCTACTTGGACTGAGAATCCAATTTGGAGTAGGACTAGGATTCCTATTTGGAGTAGGATTCCTATAATCCTAATTAGATTAGGAGTTTTGAATTAAATTTGGATTCCTACTTGGAGTAGGATTCCTTGAGTCCTAATCGGATTAGGACTTCGAATTCAAATTAGAGTCCTAATTGGATTAGGACTAAAATTAAACAAGTCCTAATTGGATTAGAATTTCTTAAGTCCCAATTAATTATTAATCCAATGAATCAAGATGACTCCTAATTAGATTAGGATTGAAGAGTTCAATTGAGTCATGGTTCATTCAAGTTCTAATTGGACTAGGACTAGCATAGATTGAACCCAATTGATTCATGATTTGGACTAAACCAAATAGGAGCCCTAGATGCCTTTAAAAGGCTTTGAAAGGAGGTGCCCTAATGATAAGTGAAGCCCTCCTCCTCTCCAACTCGTGGCCACCCTTCTCTCCTCTTGGTTTCAGCCGCCATCAGCAAAAAGGTGAGAAGAAGAAAGCTTGGCGGCAGCCTCCTCCCTCCTCCTTTGCTTCATCCAATGCAGGGGAAAGAAAAGGGCTGCAAGGTGGTTTGATTCTTCTTCAAGATCCCTCCTTCTTCCTCCTCCCAAGCACAATCAAGAGTTGATTGAAAGGGAGGTGATCAGCCATCAAAAACATATCTCTGCAAGGAAGCTAGCACCCCGGGAAGATTGGAACGTTTGGATCGGTTCCTGCTTCGTGTGGATATCCGTAGAGGCCGGACACTTGAACGGCTTCGAGCGAACCTTCATCCAAAACCACGATCATCAGTTTGCGGTGATCATCTACCCGCACAAGGTGAAGATCTGATCTTCCTAGTAGTTTAAAAGGTTTTTAATCCAAATCTATCTACGAACGATTTTAAACAACGTTCATAGGATGAATGTCGATCCCGCTTATGCCGATTCCGCTGCCATCTGAATTTTTTTAAATTTTCTGCGGCATGGGCGGGTTCCCAACAGAGGTAACACTGTTCATATGAACAGTGTTCCATGAAAAACACTGTTCATATGAACAGTGTTACAATTAAAAAAAAATAAATATATATATATAAGCCACTGTTTATCTTCTTCCTCCCTCCTTGCATCAGGGCCGTCCACCTTCCTCCCGTCGATCCCGCGTCGTGCCCACCGCGTTCATGCCATCTCCTCTTCTGGATTTCCAGCTCCTCCATCAACCACGTGCGGCATCTCCTCTTCCGGATTTCCAGCTCCACGCCGTGACCAGCGCCTCCGCACGGCTGCCATTCCGAGCATCCGAGACAGCATCGCATCCCAGCGTATCACGCCATGGATCCGACCACTTTCTTCTTCCGCTCCCCCCAGCATCCTGTTTCTCCGCCATCAGCCGGTGCAGCCTCTCTTCCCAGCTCCTCCGCCATCAAATCTCTGTGATTCAGCCTTCTCTGCGATCATCGTCTTGCCAACCGTCCGTGATCGGCTCGTCCAGCTCCTTCCGTCGATCCCGCGGCCATCTCACCTTATCTCGTCTGCACGTCAACCTCCCATCGATCCAGCGGCCAGCTCCATTGATCCGACCATCTGCATTCAACCCGGCGCTCCACGGATCATGCTTTCCTCCAGAGATCCAGCCATTCGCCATTTTCGCCCGCGAGCTGCCCTCTAGCATCACGCCCCGGAATCAGCCGCCCGTGATCTCTTCTCCCTTCCCGAATGAGCACACTGGATGACTATAAAAGCAGGGGGGCGTTCGGTGGCAAGGGGAGCCGGGGGGGGGTTGTGAAAGAAACAGGGAACCCCTGTTTCGGCGAAGAGAAGAAGAGAGGTTCGGTTGGGAGAAAAAGAAAAGAAAAGAAAAGAGGGAGGGGAAGAGAATAGTTTGTGATATTTTGGGAATAATGGGAGGTGAAGACTTTCTTTTAAAGATGGGAGGTCGTCCGGAAGCCATGCTCGGCTAAACGTCTAGTCTAGGGCTGGATGAAGCCCTAGCAATGTATCAGGGCAATTGTAGTTCTTACTTTTTTATTATTTTGGAGCTTGTTTAAATTTTTATTTTCAATGAAATATTTCTTTATGATATTTAAACTTTGAGCATGCTAGTTATTAATCATATTTGCTAAAGTAGTCTAAGATGATCCATGCCTAGGAAGATGAAGTGTGCTGCATCCTAGATTAGCATACTTAGGTAGACACTTCATGCTACACCGAAGATGGATCTTCCTAACACTCTTTAGGCTTTTATTTTAAAAGGCTTGTAGCCAAAATTGCATGCCTCTCCAAAAGACAAAAATTAAGAACACAATCCTTGATGCAATGCTATGTGGTGGATTCCAAACCCTAGATCTATTTACTTTGATAAATTTCAATTCGTACTCATAGATTAATTCAGTATAATTAAGTTAGCCAACTCTTCTTTTTGATTTATTATTAAAGAAAAATAACTTGTCTCCAATCCCTGTGGACCGACACCCGTAATCACTATCCTACAGGATACATGCTATTGCGTGGTTTATTTTTGAAATTGAAATAACCGATCAATTTTTGGCGCCGTTGCCGGGGATTGCTAGCATAGTTATTTTTCCTATCATTAAAAAAAAATGTTAATTAAAAAAAAACTTTCAAAAAGACATATATATATCTAAAATAAAATAAAAAATTATTTTCTATTATTGTTACTTTTCTTATCTCCTTTTTCTCTTCTACTATTTTTTTTTCTTTTTTAATTTTTCTTTTGGTCTTATTTGATCAAGAATCGAAGGAAAAATCTGGGATGATCAAAAGGAGAATAGCTAGAAAAGGAATGCTGTAGAGGTTTGCCTAAAAAAATTTAAAATTGCTGGGGAAATTTTCTTTGGTAACCTCTAAACCTTTCTTATTTAAATTAATTATTAGCTTGAAATTTTGTGGTGATTGTTTGATTTTAATTTCAGCAAAATTGTGAATGCATGCTTGATACACATACACAAATTAATCCGCACATAGTAAGGGCAATCACTCCAACAAGATAAGAGCCGGATTTCATCACCGGACTCTTGCCCAACTTAGGTGAACTCAATCTCACATAGTGTTACATTAATTAAAATCAATTAGACGTTGGCTCCTAGGGACATTCGAGCTCAATAGGACGAAGATCACCGAAAGTTGCACCAATTTCGCTCTGTGGCTTAGTTGATGTCTAGGCAAGCTTTGTCCCTATAAGGGAGACAGTTCATCTGTTCGAGGCAAGTGGGTTTTAAGTGGGACCTTTGCGAATGCATCGTGATCCCTCCACTTACCTGGGAGCTTACCTGGTCAACTCGGTTCATTAGACCGGATTGGAGGCTTAGGTGCCCTCTTCAAACCAGTTAGGAGCTGTCTAGTGATTTTAGGACAAATACAAGAATTTATGTGTTTTTCTTTTATTGCATGCTTGATTGATCAAGTACTAGTGTATGCAAGGGAGTCGTTCTAGAGTACGTGACCTATTACCTTTTGACCCTGAAATGGAACGGACCCTTAGGAACATAAGAGCTAAGATCAAAACATTAGGATCATCCCCACCTCTTGAGATGGCTGAAGAACAACCCAAACTCCTGAGGAAGTACTTTACTCCCACTATTTACACTTTCCCATCTTGCATTCGATTACCTGAAGTAGCAGCTGTACAATATGAAATAAAGTCTAGTGTGATCCAA
This sequence comes from Phoenix dactylifera, assembly GCF_009389715.1. Lineage (NCBI taxonomy): Eukaryota > Viridiplantae > Streptophyta > Magnoliopsida > Arecales > Arecaceae > Phoenix > Phoenix dactylifera. Next base: position 22,833 of record NW_024068930.1, on the reverse strand, counting down.
ATGCTTCCATCTTTTTATGGGCTCACCAACGAAGAACCATATAAACACCTAGATGAATTCCTTGAGATTTGCACCACAGTCAAGATTCAGAACTTCACTGATGATGCTCTGAAACTTAGATTATTCCCTTTCTCCCTTAAAGATAGAGCCAAACAATGGCTGAATTCTTTAGAAGCTAACTCGATTCGTTCTTGGGATCAAATGCAACAAGAATTCCTTAAAAAAATACTTTCCCATAGGAAGAACGAACCAGTTTAGACGTGACATTACAAGCTTCTCTCAAACTGAGGAAGAAGAATTTCATGAAACTTGAGAGAGATTTAGGGACCTAATCCGTAAATGCCCTCATCATCAAATACCTAAGTGGCAACTAGTGCAATATTTTTATGACGGATTGACTGAACGAAATCGTCAGATGATCGATGCTGCATGCGGGGGGACTTTCATGCTTCAAAATGAGCATGAAGCATGGAAATTATTTGAAAATCTTAATGAAAACTTCCTCCACCATGCTTCCTGTTCTCGTCAAGTACCTCCGAGTTCTCAAAGAAAAGAGACCATTTGTAAAATAAGTCATTCTATGAACCTGTCTAGCAAGGTAGATGCATTGTCCCATAAGATCGACCAACTGATGATAGGAGGACATGTTGTTAGCTCTTCCCAAGCACAAGTGTGTGCTATCTGTTCTAGCCCATCGCATCCTATTCATGAGTGCCCCTCAGCACCCCAATTCCCCGAACTCGTGCAAGAACACATCAATGCTGCTCAAACACAACCCAAACCGGGTAATGATCCATTTTCCAATACATATAATCCGGGATGGCGGAACCATCCAAATTTTTCTTGGAGGCAGCAAGCTTCGAATACTGCCCAACCCTACTCCCAAAATTTTCAAAACCCTCAGAATTTTCATCTCTACCGTCCCTCAACTCAATTTCAACACCCTTCTCCTCCAACCCAAAGAAATACAGCCTTTGAGGAGAAAGTGTTGACTGCCCTTCAAGGTTTGGAGGCAAACACACAACTATTGCACTCTCACACGCAATCAATTGCTAAGCTAGAATCCCAAATGGGTCAACTAGCTAATGCATTAAACAAGCGAGAGAAAGGTAAGCTTCCAAGTCAACCAATGAGTAATCCTAGGGGACAATACATGGCTCAAGAAACTCGACTAAATCATGAGCAAGCCAATGCTTTGACTACCCTAAGGAGTGGACGTATAATAAATAATAAGGTTGGGGAGGGTAACTATAAGAAAGGTGAAGAAGAGGAGAGGAATGTATCACATGAAAACCCAAAACCTTCTTCAGTTAGTCCACCATCTGCCACAACCCACATTCCAAAGGCTCCATTCCCTGAAGCACTTAATGCACCCTCTCCCTTTGGCAAGAAGGGAACTTCATTAGAAGAGATGATGGAGGTCTTCAAACAAGTTAAAATCAACCTCCCACTCCTTGATGCCATCAAACAAGTTCCCTCCTATGCCAAATTTCTCAAAGACCTTTGCACCCAAAAGCAGAAATCTAGGACACATGTGCCTAAAAAGGTCCTCCTAACTGAGCAGGTAAGTTCCATTCTCCAACACAACACCCTTCCAAAGTTCAAAGATCCTGGTGCTCCCACTATTTCCTGTGTCATAGGAAATAACTCCATCGACCGAGCACTCTTAGATCTAGGGGCAAGTGTGAATCTTCTACCCTATTCAGTCTATGAAAAATTTGGGTTAGGTGAATTAAAACCTACCTCGGTGTCCTTACAATTGGCTGATCGATCTGTGAAGATACCATGGGGGTTGATTGAAGATGTTCTTGTCAAAGTAGACAAATTCTATTTTCCAGTAGATTTTATCGTCCTTGACATGGAACATGTGCCCAACCTTAAAAAACAAATACTTGTGATTCTTGGTCGTCCCTTTTTAGCTACAGCCAATGCATGTATCAACTGTAGAACTGGGGCAATGGATATATCATTTGAGAACATAAAAATTAAGTTGAATGTGTTTCATGCCGCTGACCAACATGTGAGGGAAGACGGGTGTTGCCTAATTGATGAAATGGATGATCTTGTAGAGGAAGCCCTTCCCTATATCTTAGCAGATGACCCCCTAGAGGCATGCTTGGCCCATTTTGACATTGACAACTTTGACATAGATAAGGCCATAGAAGAAGTCAACATCTTACTCGACAATCAATCTCCCATGAGTTTCCTTCCTTGGAAGATCCGACCTAAACCTCTTCCCCCCATTGCTAGCGCACCACTTTGTCTTTCCATTGATTCTCCACCTAAACTTGAGTTAAAGCCACTTCCGACAACTCTTAAGTATGCCTTTCTAAGACCAGAAGATACCCTCCCTGTAATCATCGCGGCCAACTTATCTATTGAACAGGAGGGTAAACTTTTAAGGGTACTAGAAGTGAATAAACATGCCATAGGATGGTCTGTAGCCGGTTTGAAAGGGGTTGACCCCTCCATATGCATGCATCGAATCCACCTCGAAGATGATGCAAAGCCCACTCGAGAAATGCAAAGAAGACTCAATCCTAACATGAAGGAGGTAGTCAAGAAAGAAGTGGTGAAGTTATTAGATGCCGGAATCATTTATCCAATTTCTGATAGTAAGTGGGTGAGTCCGACACAAGTGGTACCCAAGAAATCAAGTATCACTGTGGTTGAAAATACGGAAGGAGAATTGATACAAACACGCACAACCACGGGTTGGCGCATGTGCATTGACTACAGAAAACTTAATTCAATGACTAGGAAGGACCATTTTTCTCTACCTTTCATAGATCAAATTTTGGAATGGTTGGCTGGTCAAGGTTTCTACTGCTTCTTAGATGGTTATTCTGGATATAATCAAGTACCTGTTTACCCGGACGATCAAGAGAAAACCACCTTTATGAAAGAGTAGATGCCCTACAAGCCAATCGCAATATGCATTGCGAAGGGTTTTTCTTTTGATTTGTCCAAATCATGTACATGACATTTAAATATGAATAAAGGCATTATATTTTATCATATGCTGTTGATTATATTTATGATAAACTTCTTAGATTAGGGCAATGGTTTTAAGACTATGATGAGATCATACTAGTGAGACTTAAAATCCTAAAATCCTAATCTTAAATATTTCCAGTCATTGGTACATTGAGTCGGGGATCAATGATTACCGGAAAGACTGGCATGTCTTATGTATGCTCGATGCAGAGGATGATTGATCTCACAATCATTTGTGTGGAGACACTAATACAAAGATATGGGTGCTCATTAGAAGAATGAGTTCACTGAATTGACCTACAAAGAGAAATCTTATGAAGTCTTACTTACATGTCAAAAGATGATTCTCTTAGTGGAAGTTGTGCAACTGATCCTTTGACCTGAGATCACCATGGTATCTTGTGCACATGAACCTATGTTTTGGTTTACACTCATTCATGACAATAAGTTATGTACGAGGTCTTCTAGATATGGTGGATTGTGTATGAAGATTATGAGTAGGTCAACAAGAAATTAATCACTTCTAGTAAGAGAAGATATCATCCTATTTATTCTAATCATATGATAATTCAGGAAGCCTTTGATCAAAGCAGAATGAAAATTAGAAAGAGTTTCTAATGTTTCATTATTTGAATTATCATTAAAAGATTGAGAAAAATATGAATATGAAATTGAGTTTGACATATATTCATACTCATATATATTTGGGATGCAGTTTGATTAAAAGATTGAATTGCATGGTAACTTGCCACTGAAGGGTATTTTTGGTATTTCTACCAAATTCTATATTTTTCGGGTAGACATGACACGTTGCTAGACGTCAATCTTGTCTTATAGATTTGATCGAACTAAAGAGTTTAATTCGATCATCAATTAGAAAGGATTCTAATTGTTAAGTTCGGGTTCGCGCAGTTTGGACTTAAATCGATTAGAAGAGTTCTAATCAAGTTGGGTCAACTCGCACTCACACCTATTGCTGGCTAAGTATGGAACCCAATGGGTCACACACAAGAAAACTTATCAAGGGTCTAATTGGATTAGATCATGTTTGCAAGATAAACATTCTAGCAGGTGTTGCAAACCTTAGCTCCTGATTCGAAGTGGATTCGAATCTGATTCGAATTGGATTCGAATCTGATTCTTAATTGATTTAATTTGATTAGATCATATTCTAATATGGGTTAGCCAAGAGTTGGCACCTAAATTGGCTTGATTTGAGTCTAATTGGATTAGATTTGATAAAACATTTAATTTTGACCGTTGGATCAACATTTGGATGAAGAGAAGGATCAAATGGATGGCGCCATGGATTAGAGCCATTGGATCTTCATCATGGGATGATGGGAGATCATGATCTCGTGATGGACTTGTGATATTGACTTAGTCAACATCAGATGGCGTGAGAAAGAAGGGAATACGGTGAATTTAGAATGGCGCCTCATGAAGAAGTGCCACTTGGATTGGATAAAGATGACACGTCATCATATCCTAACTACTTTTCCTTCAACCGCATCATTCTCTCTCTCCTTCTTTCTTATGGCGCCACCAATAAGGGCCTTTGGATCATCATCTAGCCTTGATCAATGGTTGAGAATGCTCCCTATTTTTCATGCGTGAGAAGAAATGAAGAGAGGCATGAGTACGGTGGATTTCATGAAGAGATGCTTAGGGAATGGATAAGGATGAAGCGCCATATCATAAGCACTTCATCTTATCCTAACTACTTCTGATATGCCCTCTCATCAAATGACACATCACTTGATCTCACGCCCCTCTTCATGCATGAATGGATGGCTACAATGCATCTGTACGCCATCTATAAATAGGGAATGCTCCCGGTGTTTTCAAATCATCGGAAATCAATCCAACTCTCTCTCTCTCATATCCCTTCTTTCTTACATTAGTTTCTTTCTTTCTAACATTGCTTCTAGTGTGTCCTAAGCCAAGACAAGGTGGTCTTCATTAGGACAAAAGGATTAGAAGTGATTTTAGAAGGCTAAAGAAAAATAGAAAGGAAGGAAAGCAAGCCGTTAGAGTTCTTTAGAAGAATTCTGCATTAAGGATCAAAAGTCTTTGGAGCTAAAGTCTTGATCAAGTTTTCGTGTGGATCACCATTGGAGGGCGGACACTTGGACGCCTCGTGAAGATTGTACACTTTGGATTAGCGTTTGAGGTATTCTACTAATTCTGCATTTATTTTATATTATTTGATTGTAATCATTAAGGTGATCTAGGCTTAAAAGGGTTTCATGCATAGGGACTTTATTAAGAAAATTTTGAAAATTTCTAGCTTCCGCTGCCCATTATGACATGCTAGAACCCTACAGTGGTATCAGAGCTATCCTTAATTGGTTCAATCAAATAATAATGCATGATGTATGATTATTAATTTACTATGAGATAGTAATGTCATATGCTTAATGAAATGCTGAAATATATGATTCATATATGATATGATATGTAATAAAATGTCATGATATGAAATTTTCCATATAAAGATATGTTGAAGCATGTTAATTAGTTGCTTATGATTTATACATGCTATGAGATAGCTATGATGCATAATAGCTTATTTTAGATATGTTAAATATATGTTACAATTAAAGAATGTGCTAGAGACTAGTAAGCCCTCAATAAAAATTATATTAAGTCATAGTGTTAAAAAATTTTGAGCTAACCCATTCTAGAACAATTAATCTAATTGGTGTCTAAGGAAAGCACTAAAGGTGGTTACTTAATTAGGACCTTACTCTTTGAGTAAGGGGAGCCTCCCACCTGCTTACCTGGCCAATTGTTTGATTGCCTATTATAGATAAGCTTAATATTGATATAACACTATTGATAGCCTTCCTTCATGCCTCGATATTATTATGTCAAGATCCATGCTAGTTTGTTGTGCTAACACAAAACTTGCAATGGGGACTGATGTTATACTGTCTTGGTGCATTAAGATGCTTATGGCATATTTTAATATATTGCCTTGTTGTGCAACCACAAGGGCAATATTATTCGAATATGACTATATGGAAATGAAGGGTTTGACTTAACTAAAATATTATTGTTTGTTGTGCTAACACAAGGCAATAAGTATTTTAAGAGGACAAGATAAAGTTGAGAATTGCATGAGATGCAATCGGAAAGAGTTTCCTACCTTTGAACTCATAAAGGTTTGTTGTGTAACCACAAGGCTTTTTATGATGAATTAGGATCTCAACCCTACTAAGAAAAATTATATTTTCACGTTTATCATAGGAGAGGGCTATGATATTCGATAAAAATAGTAGGAGACAAATTAGATTAAAGTCCTTATCTAGTTGCAAACATGTCATCATGATTGGTCTGCTTATATTAGTTATGTTCTTGCATATGTAGAATTATTAAATGGCTTCTTCACTTGCACTAAGAGGCATCTTAGATGCCAACAAGTTGACCGGACCAAACTATGTGGACTGGTTGAGAAATTTAAAGATAGTACTCACTCAGGAGAAAATTTCCTATATACTTGAAACCCCTGATCTTGGAGATCTAGGGGATGATGCTACAGAAGAGGAGGTTGCCACACATAAGATGTGGAAAAATGACAGTTTGACTGTCAAATGTATCATACTTGCCTCTATGAGCAATGAATTACAGAGGCAACATGAAGGCATGGACACTCAATCCATACTTCTCAATTTAAAAGAGTTGTATGGAGAACAAAGCAGGACTGCTAGGTATGAGATATCTAAGCAGTTGTTCCGTACTAGAATGAATGAAGGAACTCCAGTGCAAAACCATGTTCTTATGGTTATAGACTTAATCACTAGATTAAGTCAATTAGGTTTTGCTATGGATAGTGAGCTCAGTCAGGATTTGATCCTGCAATCACTGCCTGATTCATTCTCTCAGTTTGTTGTGAACTTTCACATGAACAAGCTGAACACCTCCCTGCCCGAGCTGTTAAATATGCTTAAAATAGCTGAAGGCCATATTAAGAAGGATAAAGGTCCACTCCTTCTTATAGATGGCACTTCTAAAAGAAAATCGGAAAATAAGGGTTCTAAGAAACGATTGAACCCCAAGAGTAGCATCAAAAAGAAAAAAGGAAAGAAAAACTCCGGATCAAGTATCTGTTTTCATTGCGGCAAAGCTGGCCACTGGAAAAGGAATTACAAGAGTTTTCTTGCAAGTATGAAGACCGATGCAAGAGTTGCATCAAAAGGTATGTTTATGTTACATGCCAACTTGTCATTAAGTTCTTCAAATTCAAATTCATGGGTATTGGATACCGGCTGTGGTTTTCACATTTGCAAATCTTTGCATGGACTACAGAAAATTAAAATTTTGAAGAAAGGTGACTTCGAGCTGTATGGCGCTGGAGGAGAGTCCATCCAGGCTGAAGCTGTTGGAACCTACAACTTGGAGTTACCTCGGGAGAGCTCCTACAATTAGAAGATTGTTATTATATGCCCAAAATTATTAGAAATGTAATTTCCATTCCTTTGTTGTTAAAGAAAGGATTTGAAATTAATGGAAAGGGCAATGGTTGCTCTATTTATTTTTCTAATAAGCATCTTTGCAATGGCATTATGGAAAATGGTCTTCTTGTTTTATTACTTAATGACAATGTCTTTCATATTAATAAAAGCAATAAAAGAAAGAGAGAGGAAGTAAATAACACCCTTCTTTGGCATTGCCGACTTGGTCACATAAGTGAATCAAGAATCAACAAGTTATACAAAGAAGAGTTCTTTGATCCTTATGATTATGAATCATTAGGAACTTGTGAATCTTGTCTTATGGGTAAAATGACTAAGTCTCCATTCACTGGACATGGAGAAAGGGCAAGTGAGTTATTAGGACTTATACACACAGATGTATGTGGTCCTATGACAACTCCAGCTAGAGGTGGATACTCTTACTTCATCACATTCACTGATGCTTTATCAAGGTTCGGATATGTGTATCTTATGAAACATAAATCCGAAGCTTTTGATAAGTTTAAAGAGTATCAAAGTATGGTTGAAAAACAAACCGGAAAGTGTATTAAAATCCTTCGATCTGATCGAGGAGGTGAATACCTTTCTAGTGAGTTTTTAAATCATCTTAAAGAAAAGGGCATTCTCTCTGAATGGACATCTCCGTATACGCCACAATTAAATGGTGTAGCTGAACGGAGGAATCGTACTTTATTAGATATGGTACGGTCCATGATGTGCTTTACTGATCTTCCTATTTTCTTCTAGGGTTTTGCCCTAGAGACTGCTGCACTAATATTAAACAGGATACCTTCTAAGTTTGTACCTAGCACTCCATATGAGATATGGAGAGGAAAGAAGCCTAATCTTAAGTATCTTAAGATATGGGGTTGTCAAGCTTATGTCAAAAGAAATTTTGGACACAAGCTAAGTGCTAGATCAGATAAATATATTTTTGTAGGTTATCCGAAAGATAGTATAGGACACATCTTCTATCATCCTACCGAACAAAAAGTTTTTGTAGGTAGGCATGCCATTTTCTCAGAAAAAGAGTTTATCTTAGAAAAGGGCAAGGATAGAAAAATAGAACTTGAAGAAGTTCAAGACCTACAAATAGAAACACAAGAAATTCTTCAACCAGATGTACCCATTGATGAGGTACAACCACAACACACATCTCCTCTACGAAGGTCAGATAGAGTGCGAAGAGCACCTGAGAGATATGGGTTCATCATTGAAAATGATGAAGCCCACATTGTTCAGAATAATGATCCTCTGACCTATTCGGAAGCTGTCATGAGTAATGACTCTGACAAATGGCTAGAAGCCATGAAATCCGAAATAGATTCTATGTATACCAACCAAGTATGGACTTTGGTTGATGCACCAGAGGGTGTAAACCCTATAGGTTGCAAATGGGTCTATAAGAAAAAGATTGGAGCAGATGGCCAAGTAGAAACCTACAAGGCTAGATTGGTGGCAAAAGGTTTCAGGCAAAAGCAAGGAATTGACTATGATGAAACTTTTTCGCTAGTAGCTATGCTCAAATCTAATCGGATTTTGCTTGCAATAGCTGCATACTATGATTATGAAATCTGGCAGATGGATGTCAAAACCGCCTTCCTTAATGGTTATCTTGAGGAAGAAGTTTACATGACACAGCCAGAAGGATTTGTCTCAAGTAAGAGAGCAAATCAAGTATGCAAGCTTAAGAGATCCATTTATGGATTAAAGCAAGCATCGAGGAGTTGGAACATCCATTTTGATACAACAGTCAAAGAGTTTGGTTTTATCAAAAATGTGGATGAACCATGTGTGTACAAGAAGACTAGTGGGAGTGCCATTGTCTTCTTAATATTGTATGTAGATGACATACTGATCATTGGAAATGATATTCCAATATTACAATCGGTCAAGACTTGGCTGTCAAAAAGCTTTTCCATGAAAGACTTGGGAGAAGCATCCTATATACTTGTATAAAGATCTATAGGGATAGATCTAAAAGGATGCTAGGGTTGTCCCAGTCTAGGTACATAGATAATGTGCTGAAAAGATTCAGCATGGAAGAAAGTAAAAGAGGTTATTTGCCTATGAGTCATGGCATACGTCTCTCTAAGAAGATGTCTCCTAAGACATCTGAAGAGAGGAATAGAATGAATTCTATTCCCTATGCTTCGGCAATAGGATCGATTATGTATGCTATGCTATGTACTAGGCCTGATGTTGCTTATGCCTTAGGCATAACAAGTAGATTTCAGGCTGATCCAAGAGAGGATCATTGGATAGCTGTAAAAAATATTCTTAAGTACTTGAGAAGGACTAAAGATATTTTTTTAGTTTATGGAGGATCTGAGTTGAAACTAGAAGGATTTTCTGATTCTAGTTTTCAATCAGATCCAGATGATAGCAAGTCCACTTCAGGGTATGTCTTTATCCTAAATGGTGGTGCAGTGAGCTGGAAGAGTTCCAAACAGCAAACTGTAGCTGACTCAACTACTGAGGCAGAATACATTGCTGTAAGTGAAGCCGCTAAGGAAGCTGTCTGGATGAAGAAGTTCATCTCTGAGTTAGGAGTAGTTCCCGAGATTGCTGGACCAGTCCCAGTTTATTGTGATAACACTGGAGCTGTTGCTCAAGCGAAGGAACCAAGGTCTCATCACAAATCCAAGCACATTCTAAGACGCTTCCATCTTGTTCGAGAGATTGTCGAGAGACAAGACATAGTCATTGAATGAGTAGACACCAAGAACAACCTAGCAGACCCGTTCACTAAAGCTCTACTACAACAGCAGTTCGATCGCCACCTCGATTGTATGGGGATAAAATATAAGAGCGATTGGCTTTAGTGCAAGTGGGAGATTGAAAGAGTAGATGCCCTACAAGCCAATCGCAATATGTATTGCGAAGGATTTTTCTTTTGATTTGTCCAAATCATGTACATGACATTTAAATATGAATAAAGGCATTATATTTTATCATATGCTGTTGATTATATTTATGATAAACTCCTTAGATTAGGGCAATAGTTTTAAGACTATGATGAGATCATACTAGTGAGACTTAAAATCCTAAAATCTTAATCTTAAATATTCCCAGTCATTGGTACATTGAGTCGGGGATCAATGATTACCGGAAAGACTGGCATGTCTTATGTATGCTCGATGCAGAGGATGATTGATCTCACAATCATTTGTATGGAGACACTAATACAAAGATATGGGTGCTCATTAGAAGAATGAGTTCACTGAATTGACCTACAAAGAGAAATCTTATGAAGTCTTACTTACATGTCAAAAGATGATTCTCTTAGTGGAAGTTGTGCAACTGATCCTTTGACCTGAGATCACCATGGTATCTTGTGCACATGAACCTATGTTTTGGTTTACACTCATTCATGACAATAAGTTATGTACGAGGTCTTCTGGATATGGTGGATTGTGTACGAAGATTATGAGTAGGTCAACAAGGAATTAATCACTTCTAGTAAGAGAAGATAGCATCCTATTTATTCTAATCATATGATAATTCAGGAAGCCTTTGATCAAAGCAGAATGAAAATTAGAAAGAGTTTCTAATGTTTCATTATTTGAATTATCATTAAAAGATTGAGAAAAATATGAATATGAAATTGAGTTTGACATATATTCATACTCATATACATATTTGGGATGCAGTTTGATTAAAGGATTGAATTGCATGGTAACTTGCCACTGAAGGGTATTTTTGGTATTTCCACCAAATTCCATATTTTCCGGGTAGACATGACACGTTGCTAGACGTCAATCTTGTCTTATAGGTTTGATCGAACTAAAGAGTTTAATTCGATCATCAATTAGAAAGGATTCTAATTGTTAAGTTCGGGTTCGCGCAGTTTGGACTTAAATCGATTAGAAGAGTTCTAATCAAGTTGGGTCAACTCGCACTCACACCTATTGCTGGCTAAGTATGGAACCCAATGGGTCACACACAAGAAAACTTATCAAGGGTCTAATTGGATTAGATCATGTTTGCAAGATAAACATCGTAGCAGGTGTTGCAAACCTTAGCTCCTGATTCGAACTGGATTCGAATCTGATTCGAATTGGATTCGAATCTGATTCTTAATTGATCTAATTTGATTAGATCATATTCTAATATGGGTTAGCCAAGAGTTGGCACCTAAATTGGCTTGATTTGAGTCTAATTGGATTAGATTTGATAAAACATTTAATTTTGACCGTTGGATCAACATTTGGATGAAGAGAAGGATCAAATGGATGGCGCCATGGATTAGAGCCATTGGATCTTCATCATGGGATGATGGGAGATCATGATCTCGTGATGGACTTGTGATATTGACTTAGTCAACATCAGATGGCGTGAGAAAGAAGGGAATACAGTGAATTTAGAATGGCGCCTCATGAAGAAGTGCCACTTGGATTGGATAAAGATGACACGTCATCATATCCTAACTACTTTCCCTTCAACCGCATCATTCTCTCTCTTCTTCTTTCTTATGGCGCCACCAATAAGGGCCTTTGGATCATCATCTAGCCTTGATCAATGGTTGAGAATGCTCCCTATTTTTCATGCGTGAGAAGAAATGAAGAGAGGCATGAGTACGGTGGATTTCATGAAGAGATGCTTAGGGAATGGATAAGGATGAAGCGCCATATCATAAGCACTTCATCTTATCCTAACTACTTCTGATATGCCCTCTCATCAAATGACATATCACTTGATCTCACGCCCCTCTTCATGCATGAATGGATGGCTACAATGCATCCGTACGCCATCTATAAATAGGGAATGCTCCCGGTGTTTTCAAATCATCGGAAATCAATCCAACTCTCTCTCTCTCATATCCCTTCTTTCTTACATTAGTTTCTTTCTTTCTAACATTGCTTCTAGTGTGTCCTAAGCCAAGACAAGGTGGTCTTCATTAGGACAAAAGGATTAGAAGTGATTTTAGAAGGCTAAAGAAAAATAGAAAGGAAGGAAAGCAAGCCGTTAGAGTTCTTTAGAAGAATTCTGCATTAAGGATCAAAAGTCTTTGGAGCTAAAGTCTTGATCAAGTTTTCGTGTGGATCACCATTGGAGGGCGGACACTTGGACGCCTCGTGGAGATTGTACACTTTGGATTAGCGTTTGAGGTATTCTACTAATTCTGCATTTATTTTATATTATTTGATTGTAATCATTAAGGTGATCTAGGCTTAAAAGGGTTTCATGCATAGGGACTTTATTAAGAAAATTTTTAAAATCCCTAGCTTCCGCTGCCCATTATGACATGCTAGAACCCTACACTTTACTTGCCCATTTGGGACATTTGCGTATAGGAGGATGCCTTTTGGACTATGCAATGCACCCGCAACTTTTTAACGATGCATGATGGCCATTTTTTCAGATATGGTGGAAAACTTTCTAGAAGTGTTCATTGATGATTTCTTAGTTTTTGGCCTATCTTTTGACGATTGTCTGGACAATTTGACCTTAATTTTGAAAAGATGTAAGGAGACCAACCTAGTATTAAGTTGGGAAAAGAGCCATTTCATGGTTCAAGAAGGCATAGTTTTAGGGCACGTTGTGTCCAAGAGGGGCATTGAAGTAGATAAAACCAAAGTCGATCTTATTTCCAATCTTCCTCCACCTAAAACTGTGAAACAAATCCGATCATTCCTTGGCCATGCTGGTTTCTACCGTCGCTTCATTCAGAATTTCAGCAAGATTTCCAAACCCTTGTGCAATCTTCTTGCTAAGGACACTCCCTTTGTCTTTGATAAAGCATGCGAGGAGGCATTTAAAAATCTTCGCTTGAAATTAACCACTGCACCTATCATACGGCCCCCTAATTGGACCCTTCCATTTGAACTGATGTGTGACGCATCCGACTATGCTATTGGGGCAGTTTTAGGGCAACGGCTAGATAAGGTACCTCATGTCATCTACTACGCTAGTAAAGCACTCTCAGATGCACAATTGACCTACACCACCACTGAGAAAGAATTGCTAGCTGTAGTATTCGCGCTAGATAAGTTTCGATCTTACCTATTAGGATCCAAGGTTACTGTATTCACTGATCATGCTGCCCTTCGACACCTTCTTGCAAAGAAGGACACCAAACCCCGTCTGATTCGATGGATTCTTTTACTACAAGAATTTGATCTAGAAATTCGTGACAAGAAAGAAACTGCGAATGTCGTAGCAGACCACTTATCTAGGATTCTTCTTGAGCCCTCTAAGAATACCTCATCCTTACATGATGCTTTTTCAGATGAACAATTATTTGGGGTACAAGGAATGAAAACGCCATGGTTTGCAAACATAGTAAATTACCTTGCCATAGGACGAATTTCTGATGATTGGTCAACTCAAGACAAGAATCGATTCTTTTCACAAGTTCTATTATTGGGATGATCCCGATCTATTCAAGTATTGTTCCGATCAAGTAATCCATCGATGTGTCCCCGAATGCGAATTTCAAAGTATTCTTTCATTCTGCTATTCACAAGCTTGTGGGGGACATTTTGGGGGTAGAAAAACTACAGCAAAAGTTTTACAGAGTGGATTTTATTGGCCCACACTTTTCAAAGATGCCCATAACTTTTTCCAAACTTGTGAACGGTGCCAACGTATGGGTACCATCTCCCGTAGAGATATGTGTTAGATGTATGCCCTAGAAGCTAATTTTTGGCTGACACATTATTAATTCTGGGACATAATTTGTATTTGACTTTATTATTATTGAATAAATAAAAGGCATCTTTTTCATTCATATTGTTTATGTGTCTATGAATCGTCCAAGAATTAATAAGATGATGATGCATATTCTTAAGAGTTAAGAATTTGAGCCACGCATCATTGGTGATTAATTTCTGAATGCTTCTGATCGATGGATCATCACGAGGGCGGTGATCGATCCGATGAGATCAGTGCACACATTACTTTCCTTATGGATGGACGAGACTCAAGTCCACAGTGTGGCGACACTAAAGTAATAGTGCAGGTGCTTGTTAAGAACAAGGATACTGAGCGTGACCAATACAAGAAGTCACTTGGATGTCTATCCACTCGTCAGTGACTTGCTTGATATTGCAGTAGTGTGACTGGTCCTTTGACCTGCGGTGCTTCGGCCACTCACAGTAAGGTTATTGTAGTTTGACTGCACACATACATGGTCTTTAGCCATATGGGTCCATGCAGTGTAATTGTTAGATGTATGCCCTAGAAGTCAATTTTGGCTGATACATTATTAATTCTAGGACATAATTTGTATTTGACTTTATTATTATTGAATAAATAAAAGGCATCTTTTTTATTCATATTATTTATGTGTCTATGAATCGTCCAAGAATTAATAAGATGATGATGCATATTCTTAAGAGTTAAGAATTTGAGCCATGCATCATTGGTGATTAATTTCTGAATGCTCCTGATCGATGGATCATCACGAGCGCGGTAATCGATCTGATGAGATCAGTGCACGCATTACTTTTCTTATGGATGGACGAGACTCGAGTCCATGGTGTGGGGACACTGAAGTAATAGTGCAGGTGCTTGTTAGAGAATAAGGGTACTGAGCGTGACCAATACAACAAGTCACTTGGATGTCTATCCACTCGTCAGTGACTTGCTTGATGTTGCAGTAGTGTGATTGGTCCTCTGACCTGCGGTGCTTCGGCTACTCACAGTGAGGTTATTGTGGTTTGACTGCACACATACATGGTCTCTAGCCATATGAGTCCATGCAGTGTAGATTGGCTGCAGTAGGTTCACTGTAGGAGTAGGATATGTACCTATAAGGAATCTATCGACCTTGATAGATAAGGAGAGATCCTATGTGATTTATAAAACTGAGTTCTTAAGACCTCGGCCGGGGCAGTATGCACAGTGGAGAAAGAGTTCTCCGCTCTCGAACTTAAGTCGAATATATCTTGACATATGACAGGCAATGGGGTTTGACGAGTTGTCCATGACCTCCGTCTTGTAGGGATCCACGATAGTATGACTGTATCACATGATAACTGCACCTAGAGGTTCATCATTCTATTCTGCTGGGTAGCCACTACATGCTGCTAGGTGTCACTGGTGGATGGTGGGACTCATAGGGATTATCTTGATGATCGATAAACCCTAATGAGTAGAGTTGGAATCGTTCCAATCCATTGAAAGAAGTTTTCAATGATATTGTAATAAGAGATTGCAATATATCTCACTACCAGTCAGATTAAAACCTATGGGGTCACACACACTAGAAGTATTGACCGATCCGATGGTTGAAAAGTGATTATGAATCACGATTAATCAATTCGATTGATAAT
Source organism: Phoenix dactylifera (assembly GCF_009389715.1). Lineage (NCBI taxonomy): Eukaryota > Viridiplantae > Streptophyta > Magnoliopsida > Arecales > Arecaceae > Phoenix > Phoenix dactylifera. Next base: position 7,079 of record NW_024068930.1, on the reverse strand, counting down.
AAGTTGAAGAAGGAATGGAAATTGATTAATTGGACTTAAAACACGAATCCTACTTGGAATAGGATTCCTAAAGTCCTAATTGGATTAGGACTGGGAATCCTAATTGGAGTAGGACTGGGATTCCTACTTGGAGTAGGATTCCTACAATCCTAATTAGATTAGGAGTTTTGAATTCATCTTTGGATTCCTACTTAGAATAGGATTCTTAGAAATCCTAATTGGATTAGGACTTCGAATTCAAATAAGAGTCCTAATTGGATTAGGACTAAAATAAAATATGTCCTAATTTGGATTAGGGTTTCTTAAGTCACAATTAATTATTAATCTAATGAATCAATAAGACTCCTAATTGGATTAGGATTGAAGAGTTCAATTGAGTCAAAATTGATTTAAGTTCTAATTGGATTAGGACTTACCTAGATTGGATCCAAATTGGTTCACCCTTGGGCTAAGCCTAATTGGATTAGGGCTTGACCACATTAGGGCATTCCAAACCCTACTTAATGTGGATTAGGGTTTGCCAAGAGGGAGGTGCGCAAGCCCCTCCCCTTTTGCTTCCTTGGTGCGGCATGAAGAGAGGGGGCCGGCGCCCCCTCTTAGGAAATAACTCTAGGGCTCCTAAATTGTAGGAGCCCTAGATGGTTTTAAAAGGAGAGCAAGGGCCGGCGCCCTAGTATCATTGAATCCTCTCCCTTCCAAGCCGTGGCCTCCCTCTCCTCCTCCTTTGTTCAGCCGCAAGCAAAGGGAAGAAAAGAAGAAGCCATTGGCGGCCTCCTCCTCCTCTCTTCCTCCTTCCAACGCAGGGAAAAGGAAGTAGGCTGCAAGGGCTTTGATTCATCTTCAAGTTTCATCCTTCTTCTTCCTCCTCCCAAGCACAATCAAGGGTTGATTGAAAGGGAGGAAATCAGCCATCAAAAGAATCTTTGCAAGGGAGCTAGCACCCCGGGAAGACTAGAGAGCTTTGATCGGATCTCTACTTCGTGTGGATACCCATAGAGGTCGGACACTTGAACGGCTTCAAGCGAACCTGTGGAGTGATTGATTATAACCCTATTTGATTTTGATGAGCTCAAAGCATTTGAGTATATCTTTTGTTTACTAATGAATTCAATCGAGTGTTTCAGTGAAAATCTTGTCTAAGTGTTTCTAGATTTGGTTCAAGATATTTTGGATAAGTTAAGAAGTCAGTTTGAACCAAAGTCTGAGACTCGAGTCGACTCCGGGATATTACGAGTCGACTCCAAGCGTATCAGAAGCACTGGCACGAGCTCGAGTCGAATCTGGAACATTACGAGTCGACTCCGACTGAGAACAGACAGATGAACAGAAAGACACAATTTAAAACCTGTCAGCAAGTCGACTCCTGAAGTGCGCGAGTCGACTCCGATGCTTACCGAGTCGACTCCGGAGTAGTTTGAGTCGACTCCAGGGAGTTACAGACAAAAAGTCAGAGAGCAAGTTTCGACCCTGAGAGCCGAGTCGACTCCTGAGGAACGCGAGTCGACTCCGATGGTTGGCAGGTCGACTCCAAAGAAAGCGAGAGTCGACTCTCAGTTGTATTCAAGGCAAAAGTCAGAGAGCAGTTTTCGGACACTGAGATTCGAGTCGACTCCCGCAATGCGCGAGTCGACTCTGAGACAACGCGACCCCAAAAAGACAGAAGACCAAATTGTTGTCTCTGAGAGCCAAGTCGACTCCAAGACAGCTCGAGTCGACTCCAAGGCAGCGCTACGCCAAAAGACAGAAGATAGGAAGTTCGGGCTCTGAGCGCCGAGTCGACTCCCAGGACTGTCGAGTCGACTCGAGTGGGCCAAGTTGAAAAATAGCTCCATGAATTCCATGGGATGAGCCGACTCCAAGAATGCCAAGTCAGCTCCAGTTTTTGGCGAGTCGACTCCGGGTTAAGTTGAGTCGACTCCCAGTCGAGGAGGTCACTTTAATTCAAATTCGGAACAGTTGCCGAGCCGACTCCAGAAAAGCATGAGTCGACTCCTGTTACAGCCGAGTCGACTCCAGATCGCGCGAGTCGACTCCGACCCCAACGGACACATTGTCAGGATGTGCAGAGTGTGCAGAACGGGCAGAAAAATGTGTCTAACGGCTAGTTTCCGTGGAGGATGGCTTAAATAGCCACAGAGGACTGTAGCAAGGCAGAGAAGTACCATTCCACTCAAAGAAATCAAGCATCCTTTCTCGGCAAACTGATTTCAACGGAAAAGAAGGAAGAGGGCCATTAACTCCATTCAACCGACTCTTCCCAGCATTAAAAGAAGTCTCCTCCTGCCTTCAAGTCTTCCAGATTTTCAAGAGGAGACCCAAAGTTCAAGAAGCCCTTCTCTTCTCCAACTCAAATGTGTTTGAGGGCTCTTAACTTTACTCTTATTAATATCGCTGTATATCTGCTTTTTAGAAGCTCTGTTTTTCTATTTGTCTTTATTCTTTCCATCTTGTCCTTACTTGATTCAATCAGGGGATTGAATCAAGGGTATATAGGTTTGTTGGTGAGCCTAGGTTGAAACCAACAGTGTAAGGGTTCGATTGTGATCCCGGAAAAACAATCGGGGTGGTTCTAGTCGGTGAGCCTGGGAAAACCGACCGAGTTCGTTGTGACCTCGTAAAACAACAAGTTTGGTTGTGAGCTTGGAAAACAACCGGCTGTAATCCGAGGGGTTATAGTGAATTCCCAAGTGAGACTTGGGGAGTGGACGTAGGAGCAAGGGTTAGCTCCGAACCACTATAAAAACATTGTGTTTGTGATTGCTTGTGTCTCTCTCTCTTACTCTCATTTCACTCACAGCACATAGCAACTAATTAATCATCTTGCAACAGTATTAAATAGTCATCCACAAACGTTTTAATTGTAAAATTATTTTAAAACCCAATTCACCCCCCCTCTTGGGTTGTCTATCTGGGCAACAAGTGGTATCAGAGCCTAAACTCTTCTACCCTAAGAGTAAAAGATCAAAATGACAACCCCATTTGGATCTTCCCACATTGAGGGTCAGTCCACCCAAAGACTCCCATTCTTTAATGGATCCGACCACTCATATTGGAAGGCTAGGATGAGAATATTTATCCAAGCCCAAGACTATGAGATGTGGACCATTATATTAAATGGACCATACATCCCATCCATCTATGTAGAGTGTGTCACTGTACCCAAACTTGAAAAGGATTGGGATGACCATGACATGAGAAAGGCACAACTCAATGCCAAAGCAATGAATGTGCTTTACTGTGCATTAGATAGGAATGAATTCAATAGGGTCTCTACTTGCAATTCTGCAAAAGAGATTTGGGATAGACTCGAAGTGACCCATGAGGGCACGAATCAAGTCAAAGAATCCAAAATAAATATATTGGTTCATAAGTATGAACTATTTAAGATGGATTCTAATGAAACAATCACTTGCATGTTCACTAGATTTACTGACATTGTCAATGGCCTAAAAAGCCTTGGCAAAAACTATACTAACAGTGATCTTGTCAGGAAGATTCTTCGCTGTCTACCAAGGTCATGGGAAGCCAAAGTGACGGCAATCCAAGAAGCCAAGGACTTGAACAAGCTACCACTTGAGGAGCTTCTTGGATCCCTAATGACGCACGAGCTAACAATGAAGCAACACAGCGAAGAAGAGTCCTCCCATAAGAAAAAGGTAATAGCTCTCAAATCTACATCATCTAACAAAGACGTGTCTTGCAGTAGCAGTAGTGAAGAAGAAGATCATGAGGGAGATGATGATGAGGCTCTTCTCGTGCGTAAGTTCAGAAGATTCATCAACCAGAAGAAATCCTCACATCAAAGGAGAGGCCCCTCAAATTCCTATCACAAGGATAAAGGTAAGGAAAGAGAAAATGAGGGGATCGGTTGTTATGAGTGCAAGAAGCCGGGGCACTTCAGAGCTGAGTGTCCCTTGCTGAAAAAGGGGAGCAAGTACAAGAAGAAGAAAGTCCTCGTCTCCACCCTATCGGACTCCGACACCTCATCATCATCATCGGATGAAGAACAAGAAGAAAAGGCCAATCTGTGTTTTATGGCCAACGACAATGAGGTAACATCCGCACCACATTTAGATTTTACTTTCGATAAATTATATGATGCTTTCAATAAATTAATGGATGAATACAAAACAATAAACGTTAAAAACAAAGAACTAAAAGTAACTAACCAAACTCATCTCCGTAAGTATGATTCATTAGTTAAGGATAAAGATGTTCTTATTAAAGAAAATGCAGAACTTAAAACAAGCAACCAAATCTTGATACAAAAGAATAATACCTTAACTAAAGAAAATGAAAGGCTGAACAAAGGAACATTAGAACCCAAAAATAATAAACATATAAATGAGAGTCTCACAAAAGAACTAAATGATCTAAAAACAAAAAAACAAAAATTGACACTAGAACTTGAAAAATACAAGCGCATTGTGGAAAAATTTACATATAGCTCAGAAAAATTAGAGATGATACTTAATAGTCAACGAGCTGTATTCAATAGAGCGGGTTTAGGGTATAAACCTAAAAATAAGCAAAAACTCCTTAGTAACTTCTTTGTTAAAGCAGGAGAAAGTAAAACTAAGAAAATAACCTATTTTTATTGTGGAACTTTAGGACATAAAGCAAATGTATGTGATTATAGGAAAGGAAAAACTAAAAGAAAAATTAAAAGAATTTGGGTTCCAAAAGGAACCAACACTACTAACCATGAAGGACCCAAGAAAACTTGGGTACCTAAAACTATATGATTTGCTTGTGTAGGAGTGTCTTGCAGCCAAAGTCGACAAAAATTGTTGGTACTTGGACAGTGGCTGCTCAAGACACATGACGGGTGACAAGGATCAATTCTTCACCCTTGAAGCTAAGAAGGGAGGTGCTGTGACTTTTGGAGACAATAACCAAGGTCACATCATTGATATAGGTAAAGTACAAATTACCCCTTCAACTTTTATTGATAATGTTCGATATGTTGATGGTCTTAAGCATAATCTACTAAGCATTAGTCAATTGTGTGATAGAGGTTATGATGTTATGTTTAAACCATCACTATGCATCATAACAAACCCAAATGACAATAGTTTAGTTTTTAAAGGAATAAGACGTGGAAATGTGTATGTTGTAGACCTTGAGGATCTTGCCAAACATAACCCATGTTTAGTTGTTAATGAAACTAAGGAAAATGATGCTAGTTGGTTATGGCACCGTAAGTTAGGTCATGCAAGCATGGACACCATATCAAAACTAGTTAAAAGAGATTCCGTGATAGGTTTGCCAAAACTAAAGTTTGAAAAGAATAAAATATGTGAAGCATGTCAATTTGGCAAACAATCAAGGAACTCCTTTAAATCTATAAATTGTGTCTCTACCTCTAGACCTCTAGAACTACTACACATGGACCTATTCGGACCAACTAGAACCACAAGTCTAGGTGGAAATAAATATGGTCTAGTTATCGTAGATGATTATTCTAGATACACTTGGGTCATGTTCTTAGGTCATAAGGATCAAGCATTTTCAATTTTCAAGAAATTTCATAAAGAAGTAACAAATGCTAGAGACACTTCAGTCATAGCTATTAGAAGTGACCATGGAACCGAATTTGAAAATCATTTATTTGATGAGTTTTGTAGTAAAAAGGGGATAACTCATAATTTTTCTGCACCTAGGACACCACAACAAAATGGAGTTGTGGAAAGAAAAAATAGAACTCTAGAGGAAATGGCTAGAACCATGTTATGTGAAAGTAATCTCCCTAAGTACTTTTGGGGAAAAGCCATAAATACCTCATGTCATATATTAAATAGAGTTTTATTAAGACCCATTATAAAGAAAACACCTTATGAACTTTGGAAAAACAGAAAACCAAAAGTGAACTATTTTCATATCTTTGGATGTAGGTGTTTTGTTCATAATAATGGAAAAGATAATCTAAGAAAATTTGACTCTAAATCGGATGAGGGTATATTCTTGGGGTACTCTACAACTAGTAAAGCCTATAGAGTCTTTAATAAAAGAACCCTAGTTATAGAAGAATCCATACATGTCGTTTTTTGATGATTCTAGTGATATCTCTTCTAGTAAGAGAGTTAATCTTGATGATGATGCTGAAATTCTTGAAGAAAAGATAGATGAGATGACATTACAAGATGATAATCAAAATTAATTGGAAATGCATCATCAAGCCAAGAGGCTATTATGGATCATGGGCTAACTAAGGCTTGGAGGTTTGCTCACGGGCATCCTAAGGAATTAATTCTAGATGATCCATCTCAACCTATTAGGACTAGAGCATCTCTTAGGAACTTAAACAATCATCTAGCTTTTGTTTCACATTTTGAGCCCAAACACATAGAAGAAGCTGAAAAAGATGTAAATTGGATAAATACAATGCAAGAAGAATTAAACCAATTTACTAGAAACAAGGTATGGAATCTAGTTGAAAGACCTCCTGAATATTCAATCATAGGTACCAAATGGATATATAAAAACAAACTTGATGAAAATAGAATTGTAATAAGGAATAAGGCTAGACTAGTAGCAAAGGGGTATAATCAAGAAGAAGGTATAGATTTTGATGAAACCTTTGCTCCTGTAGCTAGACTCGAGACAATTAGATTATTATTAGCATTTGCATGCTCTAAGGACTTCAAATTATTTCAAATGGATGTAAAAAGTGCATTTTTAAATGGGTATATTAATGAGGAGGTATATGTAGAACAACCTCCTGATTTTGAAAATCATCAATACCCTAATCATGTATATAAATTGAACAAAGCACTTTATGGTTTGAAACAAGCACCTAGAGCATGGTATGAAAGACTTAGCAAATTCCTACTAGATCATGAGTTCTCTAGGGAAAATGTAGATACAACACTGTTTCTTAAGAAGAAAAACAAAGATATGTTAGTAGTGCAGATTTATGTTGATGATATTATTTTCGGTGCCACTAACAATCGCCTCTGCGAAGAATTTGCTGACTTAATGCAGAGTGAGTTTGAGATGAGCATGATGGGAGAGCTGAACTATTTCCTCGGGCTTCAAATCAAACAATCGAAAGAGGGGATCATCATCAATCAAGCTAA
>NW_024068929.1:0-83606 GCF_009389715.1 Phoenix dactylifera | reverse complement strand
AACTCGACAGAGTCGAGTCCTTTTTCCAGCCGGGGAGAGTTGATGCAGGAGCACCTTCCTCATTCTAATGGGGGACATTGGGTGAGGGGTGAAAAGAATTTGAGTCCAAGAACAGTTGAGTCCAAGCTGAAATTAGATTGAGTCCAATGCAAAAGTTGATTTGATTCACAATGGGTTAGCCTCTTCACAATGAATTAAATTGAGTCCAAGGCGTGAATGGGTCCATGGCTAATTAGAAGTGGTCACATGTCAAAAGAAAGAGAAGTTCAACCATGAAGACCTCTCACATGTGGAAGAAATTCATGACGTTCAAAATCCAGTCGAAATCCATGACAGATTGAACACCTATGGTATTTTGAAAATTTTGGGAGCTACAGAAGTTCTGATTAAGTTGAATTCACAACTTTGTTGGAAAGTAGACATCTGTTAGATTTCCAATGGAATAAGAACGTGAATTTGGAGATCAGATGAAATTTGAGGAGTCTCCGAACTTCATGCTGATGTTGGTACCCGAGAAGGAGTTCCACCTAGATTCCAAACTCGTGGCATGCGGCTGAATTCCTTTTGATGGGTTTCAATCCACACGCCATAAGGAATGGATTCCTAGGTGTAGGCTTAGTGTCATCAGGCCTATTGATTGGTCAATTTAGAAAATTTAAATTTTGAATTGAGTCCTCATGTAATTAGGAGTCCAATTTAAAATTTCTGTGTAGTCTTATCCTTATCCTTTGCCAACCTTTCTTTCTATATAAAGAAGGGTATGATGAATGAAGTTAGTGTTCTTTTTGGATTTCGAAATTCCTTTGTTTACTGAGGAGGGGCAAGTCCCTTGCTGGTGCGATGCAAGAGGATGAAGAAAGAGTGGGACGCCTTCCTTCAAGTCTTCAAAATTTGAATTAGTTTGGATGAGATTCCAAAACTAACATCCTTAGCCACTCTCTCTCTCCCTTGTTTCACGCTTGTTCCCGTAGGTGCACCTCTTGAGTGCCACATCAGCATTTTCAGCACCTCCCTCACAGCCCCAAGACTCCTTTCCTAGTCCTCCTCTAAGTCTATTGCCATTAGGACTCCACACAACCCAATTCAGCCTAAAAAAATTGGTCTAGCTAATTTCAGCCCCCACAAAAATTTGGTGCCCTAATTTTGTCCATTGGCTGACCCTGCCTTGAACCCAATCTCACCAACCAGCAACCCATCTTCTTCCTCCTTCCTTCCACCCAAAGAAACCCTAGCCTCCATTGCCATTGCTTTGAAAAAAAAAAAGAGAAGAAAGATTCAGCCATCCTCAAGAAGAAAAATCTGCAGCCCACCCCGATTGCGCTCAATTGGTTATCAGAGCGAATCCTTATCGCCATGAGTACCAGAAGTGGTCGCCCTACAACAATGAATGATAACGTGCTGAGATGATGGCGCGAGCTCATCCGGGCAAGTGGCGGCCTTGAATCAGAAGGTGGAAGTTGTTTGGGATCGTCTCTTCCCCGAGCCAAACAATCTTGAAGATGAACAATGTGTCCCGCGCAACCTGAAAATTCAGAAGTGCCAATTTGGAGGAGACCCGATGTTGAGCATTCTCCCCCAGGGGTCCTATCCCAAAGGCCACCTAGGGATCAGCGGATGCCCCCTCCAAACATTCCTTGTGTGGGGAATAATTTCAGGAACCCCTATATGTTCATCCAAAATCAGCGGTGAAGCGCCATGATCTCGACGATGTCATGAAGCGGGTTCGTGTAGAAGTTGCTGATTACAGCGGAAGCATGGACCAACCTACTTCCAGGATTGGTTGATGTCTCTTCGAAGACTTCTCGAATGGTTTCAGCATGCCCAATGAAACCAAGGTGCGATTCGTGAAGATGAAGTTCAAGGGCCAAGCACGCATATGGTGGCATAGCGTTGAAAGAGAAGCTTCATCGACTCTGTTGCCCAGATAGACAACCCAAGAGGGGGGTGAATTGGGTTTTAAAATAATTTTGCAATTAAAACGTTGTGGATGACTAATTAATGCTTTACCAAGATGATTAATTAATTGCTATGTGCTGTGAATGAAATGAGAGTAAAAGAAAGAGACAAACAATCACAAACACAAGGCTTTTATAGTGGTTCGGAGCTAACCCTTGCTCCTACGTCCACTCCCCAAGTCTCACTTGGGAATTCACTATAACCCCTTGGATTACAGCCGGTTGTTTTACAAGCTCACAACCAAACTTGTTGTTTTTACGAGCTCACAACGAACTCGGTCGGTTTTCCCTGGCTCACCGACTAGAACCACCCCGATTGTTTTTCCGGGATCACAATCGAACCCTTACACGTTGGTTTTACACTCGGCTCACCAACCAACCTCTACACCCTTGATTCAATCCCCCGATTGAACCAAGCAAAGACAATATGGAAAGAATAAGAAACAAACAGAAAAACTGAGCTTCTTAAAAAGCAGATTTGCTACAATATAAACTAGAGAGAAGTTAAGAGCCCTCAAACACTTTTGAGTTGGAGTAGAGTAGGGCTTCTTGAACTTGAGTCTCCTCTGAATGTCTGGTCGACTTGAATGCAGGAGGAGCTTCTTTCAATGCTGGGAAGAGGAAGTTGGATGGAGTTAATGGCGCTCTTCCTTCTTTTCGTTGAAACAAGTACTTGCAGAGAATGAATGCTTGATTTCTTTGAATGGAATGGTGCTTCTCTGCCTTGCTACAGTCCTCTGTGGCTATTTAAGCCATCCCCCACGGAAACTAGCCGTTAGACACCTTTTTCTGCCCGTTCTGCACACTCTGCACAACCTGACAATATGTCCGTTGGGGGTCGGAGTCGACTCGCGCGATCAGGAGTCGACTCGGCTGTAGCGGGAGTCGACTCATGCTTTTCTGGAGTCGACTCGGCAACTGTTCCGGATTTGAATTAAAGTAGCCTCTTCGACTGGGAGTCGACTCGTCTTGACCCGGAGTCGACTCGCCAACTTCTGGAGCTGACTTGGCATTTTCGGAGTCGGCTCATCTCATGAAATCCATGGAGCTAATTTTCAACTTGGCCCACTCGAGTCGACTCGACAATCCTGGGAGTCGACTCGGCGCTCAGAGCCCGAACTCCCGATCTTCTGTCTTTTGGCTCGTCCAGTCTTGGAGTCGACTCGAACTTCTGGAGTCGACTCGGCTCTCAGTTTCCGAAACATGGCCTTCTGCCTTTTTGGTGTAGCGCTGCCTTGGAGTCGACTCGAGCTGTCTGGGAGTCGACTCGGCTCTCAGAGACATAATCGGTCTTCTGTCTTTTTGGGGTCGCGCTGTCTCGGAGTCGACTCGCGCATTGCGGGAGTCGACTCGAATCTCAGAGTCCGAAAACTGCTCTCTGACTTTTGCCTTGTGAACCACTGAGAGTCGACTCTCGCTTTCTTTGGAGTCGACCTACCAACCATCGGAGTCGACTCGCGTTCCACAGGAGTCGACTCGAATCTCAGGGTCGAAATTCGCTCTCTGACTTTTCTGTCTGTAACTCCTTGGAGTCGACTCATACTACTCCGGAGTCGACTCGGTAAACATCGGAGTCGACTCGCGCACTTCAGGAGTCGACTCGCTGACAGGTTTTGAGTTGATGCTTTCTGCTCGTCTGTCTGTTCTCAGTCGGAGTCGACTCGTAATGATCCGGAGTCGACTCGAGCCCGTGCCAGTGATTCTGATACGCTTGGAGTCGACTCGTAATACTCTGGAGTCGACTCGAGTCTCAGACTTTGGTTCAAACTGACTTCTTAACTTATCCAAAATATTATGAACCAAGTCTAGAAACACTTTAGACAAGATTTTCACTGAAACACTCAATTGAATTCATTAGTAAACAAGAGATATACTCAGATGCTTTGAGCTCATCAAAATCAAATAGGGTTATGATCAATCACTCCACAATCTCCCCCTTTTTGATGATGACAAAACATTGAGTATATGTAAAGTGAATTGCTCAATAAACAAGGAAATAAAATCCATAAATGAATTCAAGTGTCTGGTTATTTGATTTATCCAAGCTTGAAAGGTGTGAAACAATAAATTTTGGATTAAAGCTCCCCCTTTCATTTGGAATTATATAAGCCTTCATATCATGCAATCAATTGTTTGGCTTATATATATTTAATGATTTAGCTTTCTTAAAAATTCAGATTCTCCCCCTCAACATATGCATTCAACTTTGTTTTGATTCTCTGAATTTCCTTTTAATGCATTGAAGTTTTTGAACTGAAATTTTTGGTTTTTAGAGGGAAAATCTGACAATTTGTTCTTGAGTTGGATTCAACTAATCTCCGAATATCCCTTGAATAGATTCTGGAGATTACTCCATTAGGAGCCCCAACAGAGAGATAATGAGCCTCGAGGTACCAAATCCACTAAGAACAAATTATGTTTTAATTTTTGATTCTCATTTTGATTCTTTTATGTTGATTCCATTTACATATCTACTAATATTTCTCCCCCTTTTTGTCATCATATCAAAAAGGAGGTAAGCAGAACAAACAATCACTTAGAGATCAAATTGCACACAATTGAAGAGAATATGTCTACTCATTGTATTGATGTGTATGTAAATACATTTGAGAATACAATAAGTAAAGCAAAAAAGGAATACATGTCAAAATAAAGCAAAAAGCAGCTAAGGTCTCCTCGAGGATGTGGCTCCTCCTCTCGAGGATGTGGCTCCTCCTCTCGAGGATGTGGCTCCTCCTCTCAATCTGTTCTGCTCCATGAGGAGGGTGACCGCATCTGTAACATGCCCGAGCTGAGAGATAATGGACGAAGTGGCCCTGCTATGTGTAGTGGAGAGCTCGTCAGGTCCCTCTGAAGTGCGTCCAGCTTGGCGACGTACATTCGACAAGCGCTCGGCCCCCTGAGTAGTGGTGCTCATGTCCTTCCGGATGTCATCGCGCATCTTCCGAGTGATGCCGTGACCTCACTCATACTGGAGAATTGGCCTGGATCAGGCTCCGGACGTTGTAATCTCTTCCCGCACATGGGCCGTCATCTCAGTCACGGCTGTCAAGGAAGGGACCAACGCTGAAGAGGTGCAGGAGAGGGAGCAGGCACTGAACCCCGGAGCTCCCGAAGTAGATCATCTCGCAGATCTCAATCTCCTGCCAACTCCCGGAGCTGCTCAGGAGCGATCCGGACCTCCATGCTGAGGAGCTGAGGAGGAGGGTCCGGCTGAGGTGGTAGGAGCAGAAGTGGAGGGAAAGTCAGGATAATCTGAGTCTGGCTCAGGACTAGGGAATGTCTGGTGGATATGTGTGGAGGTGGAAGACTTCCTAAACCCAGGTCCCCTCTACCTTCCGAAACCCCATCCTGTGTAGGGTCCCCGGACGGATGCGATCTGTCCATCGCAATGCGTGAGAGGGTTCCCCCTCAGGAATAGGGATCTCGGCCTCCCTAAAGATAAGGGTGAACATCATGCCATAGGGGAGGGTGAGCCTAGGTCTATCTAGTGGCTCACATAGATATCGATACATAAGTTTCGGGAAGTTGATTGGGTGTCCTGGAGGATGTAGAACATAAGGGCTAGGTCTCTCTCAGATACAAAATCGAAGCGGCCAGTCTTTGGGAAGGAGGGACCTAGAAAGGATGCTCAAGAGGAGCCGGCATCTCAACGGTAAGTGAGCTAGCGGACACCGCATCTAGGGGGACTGAGGTGGATGTCCTAGAATGGCCGTAAGGGCCTCAGTCCTATCCTCGGGGTGTGTGGGACCACCGCTAACTGTGGAAGGTGGAGGATTTGGGGCTATGAAATCCTCGGAAATAAACAATGGGGACACCGGCTACGGTTCCCTCTATTCCCCCATTCCCCCTATGGACCAGTACCATAGAACTCTCTAATTAGGCCAGGGTATGTGGGGAGGTCTAGGGAACAAAAGTACTCTAAACCCTGGGCCCTAAGTCTATCTCCTATAGTGAAGCCCTCCCGGGAGAGATAGTCGAAATCGACGTATCTCCCCGGTGAGACCGCCTTCCCGGCCACACGGCCTCGAGGGAACGGCCCCTCGGCGGGGAACGAGCCGGAGGTTGTGGCCTCACGGGGTCGTTCCGAGCCTTGGAACGCCGCTCGGGCACCGGTCGCGGAATGGGGCCTCTTCCGGCTTGGGACAGGTGGCTTTGCGAGCATGGTTTGACCTAGAATGGTATGAAATCCTAATGGACGATGAAGGATCAACGGGAGAAAGGACCTAGAGGCGGCCGGAGACGTTTCTAGGAGTCGGCTCTAGGGTTTTGAACAGTGGCGGTGGAGGAAATAAGTGGTTTTCTAAACGATGAATTTAGGGTTAAAAAGTCGGATCCCGACTGCGAGTCGACTCCACTGAGTCGCGAGTCGACTCGACCTCGAGTCGACTCCAAAATATGCGCGAGTCGGACTCTCCTTATGCGCCTGTTTACCTCGAGTCGACTCCCGACTGTATGCGAGTCGACTCCCCCTCTGCTGCCATCGTTCTCGAGTCGACTCCCATAAATGTGCGAGTCGACTCCCCCTTACGAGCCGACTCTGAAACTTGCTCGAGTCGTCTCAAACTCTGGCACGCACCTAAAAATCATGCTATGTTCGTGCCGAATGAGGGAAAATCACTAAGTTATGATCTGATTGATGATCATTGTAAAGAAACTCTAAATTAACCATGAATCTAATCATCAAAATCAATGAACTAGTGGAAAAATACCACTAGGATGGATCAATCACTCCTAATCCCCTCCTAAGCACACTAAATCTCTCTTCCACTTAGGGTTTTGTAAAAATGTCAGCTAATTGATTCATCAGTGCAAACAAATTGTAGTGTCACACTCACCATTCAGTACATGATCTCTTATGAAGTGATGTCTTATCTCAATATGTTTAGTTCTTGAATGCTGAAATTGGATTTTTAGTTAGATTAATGGCACTTGTATTATCACAATTAATGGGTATTTTATCCTGTTTAATGCCCATAATCTTCTAATTGTTGTTTGATCCACAAGATTTGAGCATAACAACTCCCGGCTGCAACATATTCAGCTTCAGCAGTAGATAATACAACCGAGTTTTGTTTCTTGCTAAACCATGATATTAAGTTTTCTCCTAGGAATTGACATGACCCGCTGGGTGCTTTTTCTATCAAGTTTACATCTCCAGCAAAGATGAATCTGTATATCCTATTAAGTTCAGGCTAGATTCTTTAGAATACCATAAACCTATATTCTTAGTTCCTATTAGGTATTTAAAGATTCTCTTAACTGCAATTAGATGTGATTCCTTAGGATTAGACTGATATCTAGCACACATGCAAACACTAAACATGATATCAGTCTACTTACAGTAAGATACAATAAAGATCCTATCATACCTCTATATAGTTTCTGATCTACAGATTTACCTGATTCATCTTGGTCTAATTTGCATGATGAGCTCATGGGGGTGCTGATTGACTTGTTCCCCCTCCATATCAAACTTTTTAAGCATCTCCTTGATATATTGGCTTGATTGATGAAGATGTCTCCTTCAGACTGTTTGATTTGAAGCCCGAGGAAGTAGTTCAGCTCTCCCATCATGCTCATCTCAAATTCACTCTGCATCAAATCAGCAAATTCTTCGCAGAGGCGATTGTTAGTAGCACCGAAAATAATATCATCAACGTAAATCTGCACTAATAACATATCTTATTTTGCTTTTCAGAAATAGTGTTGTATCTACATTACCCCTAGAGAACTCATATTCTAATAGGAATTTGCTAAGCCTCTCATACCAAGCTCTAGGTGGCTTGTTTCAAACCATAAAGTGCTTTGTTCAATTTATAAACATGATTAGGGTATTGATGATTTTCAAAACCAGGAGTTGTTCTACATATACCTCCTCATTAATATGCCCATTTAGAAATGCACTTTTTACATCCATTTGAAATAGCTTGAAATCCTTAGAGCATGCAAATGCTAATAATAATCTAATAGCCTCAAGTCCAGCTACAGGGGCAAAGGTTTCATCAAAATCTATACCTTCTTCTTGATTATAGCCCTTTGCTACTAGTCTAGCCTTATTCCTTATTACAATTCCATTTTCATCAAGTTTATTTTTATAAATCCATTTGGTACCTATAATTGGATATTCTGAAGGTCTTTCGACTAGATTCCAATACCTTGTTTCTAGTAAATTAGTTTAATTCTTTCTTGCATTGCATTTATCCAATTTACATCTTTTTCAGCTTCTTCTATGCGTTTAGGCTCAAAATGTGAAACGAAAGCTAGATGATTGTTTAAGTTCCTAAGAGATGCTCTTGTCCTAACGGGTTGAGATGGATCATCTAGATTAATTCCTTAGGATGCCCGTGAGCAAACCTCCAAGCCTTAGTTAGGCCCATGATCTACAATAGCCTCTTGGCTTGATGATGGCATCTCCAATTAATTTTTGATTATTATCTTTGTAATTCATCTCATCAATCTTTCTTCAAGGAATTTCCGTATCATCATCAAAATTAACTCTCTTACTAGAAGAGATATCACTAGAATCATCAAATACAACATGGATAGATTCTTCTATAACTAGGGTTCTTTATTAAAGACTCTATAGGCTTTGCTAGTTGTAGAGTACCCCAAGAATATAGCCTCATCAGATTTTGAGTCAAATTTTCCTAGATTATCTTTCCCATTATTATGAACAAAACACCTAATCCGAAGACATGAAAATAGTTTACCTTTGGTTTTCTGTTTTTTCAAAAGTTCATAAGGTGTTTTCTTTATAATGGGTCTCAATAAAAACTCTATTTAATATATGACAAAGAAGTATTAATGGCTTCTCCCCAAAAGTACTTAGGAAGTTACTTTCACATAACATAGTTCTAGCCATTTCCCTCTAGAGTTCTATTTTTCCTCTCCACAACTCCATTTTGTTGTGGTGTCCTAGGTGCAGAAAAATTGTGTGTTATCCCCTTTTTACTACAAAACTCATCAAATAAATGATTTTCGAATTCGGTACCATGGTCACTTCTAATAGCTATTACTGAAGTATCTCTAGCATTGGTTACTTCTTTATGAAATTTTTTGAAAAACTGAAAAAGCTTGATCCTTATGAGCTAAGAACATGACCCAAGTGTATCTAGAATAATCATCTACAATAACTAGACCATATTTATTTCCACCTAGGCTTGTGGTTCTAGTTGGTCCGAATAGGTCCATGTGTAGTAGTTCTAGAGGTCTAGAGGTTGAGACACAATTTATAGATTTAAAGGAGTTCTTTGATTGTTTGCCAAATTGACATGCTTCACATATTTTATTCTTTTCAAACTTTAATTTTGGCAAACCTATCACCGAATCTCTTTTAACTAGTTTAGATATTGTGTCCATGCTTGCATGACCTAACTTACGGTGCCATAACCAACTAGCATCATTGTCCTTAGTTTCATTAACAACTAAGCATGGGTTGTGTTTGGCAAGATCCTCAAGGTCTACAACATACACATTCCCACGTCTTATTCCTTTAAAAACTAAACTATTGTCATTTGGGTTTGTTACGATGCATAGTGATGGTTTAAACATAACATCATAACCTTTATCACATAATTGACTAATGCTTAATAAATTATGCTTAAGACCGTCAACATATCTAACATTATCAATAAAAGTAGAAGGGGTAATTTGTACTTTACCTATACCAATGATGTGACCTTTGGTTGTTGTCTCCAAAAGTCACAGCACCTCCCTTCTTAGCTTCAAGGTGAAGAATTGATCCTTGTCACCCGTCATGTGTCTTGAACAGCCACTATCCAAGTACCAGCAATTTTTGTTGACCTTGGCTGCAAGACACTCCTACACAAGCAGATCATATAATTTTAGGTACCCAAGTTTTCTTGGGTCCTTCATGGTTAGTCATGTTGGTTCCTTTTGGAAACCCATACCCTTTTGATTTTCTTTTAGTTTTTCCTTTCCTATAGTCACATACATTTGCTTATGTCCTACAGTTCCACAACAAAAATAGGTTATTTCCGTAATTTTACTTTCTCCTACTTTAACAAAGAAGTTACTAAGAAGTTTTTGCTTGTTTTTAGGTTTGTATCCTAGACCTGCTCTATTGAATACAGCTCGTTGACTATTAAGTATCATATTTAATTTTTCAGAACTATATGTAAATTTTTCAACCAAGGGTTTGTATTTCTCAAGTTCTTTAGTTAGTGTCTGTTTTTCTGCTTTTAGATCATTTAGTTCTTTTTTGTGATACTCTCATTTATATGTTTATAGTTTTTGGGTTCTAATGTTTCTTTGTTCAGCCTTTCATTTTCTTTAGTTAAGGTATTATTCTTTTGTTATCAAGATTGGTTGCTTGTTTTAAGTTCTGCATTTTCTTTGATAAGAACATCTTTATCCTTAACTAATGAATCATACTTACGGAGATGAGTTTGGTTAGTTACTTTTAGTTCTTTGTTTTTAACGTTTATCATTTTGTATTCATCCATTAATTCATTGAAGCATCATACAGTTCATCGAAAGTAAAATCTAAATGTGGTACGGATGTTACCTCATTTTCATTGGGCCATGAAGCAGAAGTTGGCCTTTTCTACTTGTTCCTCATCCGATGAGGATGATGATGTGTCGGAGTCCGATAGGGGTGGTGACAAGGGCTTTCTTCTTTCTTGTACTTGCTCCCCTTCTTTAGTAGAGGGACACTCAGCTCTGATGTGTCCCGGCTTCTTGCACTCATAGCATCCAATCCTCTCATTTTTCCTTTCCTTACCTTTATTCCTTCCGATAGGAATTTGAGGGGCCTCTCCTCTGATGAAAGGTCTTCTTTTGATTGATGAATCTTCTGAATTTACGCACGAGAAGAGCCTCATCATCGTCTTCCCTCATGATTCTCTTCTTCACTGCTGCTACTGCAAGACAAGTCCTTGTTAGATGATGTAGATTTAAGAGCTATTACCTTTTTCTTATGGGAGGACTCTTCTTCGCTGTGCTGCTTCATTGTCAGCTCGTGCGTCATTAGGGATCCAAGAAGCTCTTCAAGTGGAAGTTTGTTCAAGTCCTTAGCTTCTTGGATTGCCGTCACCTTGGCTTCCCATGACCTTGGTAAGCAGCGAAGAATTTTCCTGGACAAGATCACTGTTAGTATAGTTTTTGCAAAGGCTTTTTAGGCCATTGACAATGTCAGTGAATCTAGTGAACATGCAAGTGATTGTTTCATTAGGATCCATTTTAAATAGTTCATACTTATGAACCAATATATTTATTTCGGATTCTTTGACTTGATTCGTGCCCTCATTGGTCACTTCAAGTCTATCCCAAATCTCTTTTGCAGGAATTGCAAGTAGAGACCCCTATTGAATTCATTCCTATCTAATGCACAGTAAAGCACATTCATTGCTTTGGCATTGAGTTGTGCTTTCCTAAAGTCATGGTCATCCCAATCCTTTTCTAGTTTGGGTACATTGACACCCTCTACATAGATGGATGGGATGTATGGTCCATTCACTATGATGGTCCACATCTCATAATCTTGGGCTTGGATAAATATCCTCATCCTAGCCTTCCAATATGAGTAATCGGATCCATTAAAGAATGGGGTCTTTGGGTGGACTGACCCTCGATGTGGAAGATCCAAATGGGGGTTGTCATTTTGATCTTTGACTCTTAGGGTAGAAGAGTTTAGGCTCTGATACCACTTGTTGTCCAGATAGACAACCCAAGAGGGGGGGTGAATTGGGTTTTAAAATAATTTTGCAATTAAAAACGTTGTGGATGACTAATTAATGCTTTACCAAGATGATTAATTAATTGCTATGTGCTGTGAATGAAATGAGAGTAAAAGAAAGAGACAAACAATCACAAACACAAGGCTTTTTATAGTGGTTCGGAGCTAACCCTTGCTCCTATGTCCACTCCCCAAGTCTCACTTGGGAATTCACTATAACCCTTTGGATTACAGCCGGTTGTTTTACAAGCTCACAACCCAACTTGTTGTTTTACGAGCTCACAACGAACTCGGTCGGTTTTCCCAGGCTCACCGACTAGAACCACCCCGATTGTTTTCCCGGGATCACAATCGAACCCTTACACGTTGTTTTACACTCGGGCTCACCAACCAACCTCTACACCCTTGATTCAATCCCCCGATTGAACCAAGCAAAAGACAATATGGAAAGAATAAGAAACAAACAGAAAAACTGAGGCTTCTTAAAAAGCAGATTTGCTACAATATAAACTAGAGAGAAGTTAAGAAGCCCTCAAACACTTTTGAGTTGGAGTAGAGTAGGGCTTCTTTGAACTTTGAGTCTCCTCCTGGAATGTCTGCGTCGACTTGAATGCAGGAGGAGGCTTCTTTAAATGCTGGGAAGAGGAAGTTGGATGGAGTTAATGGCGCTCTTCCTTCTTTTTCGTTGAAGACAAGTATGCAGAGAATGAATGCTTGATTTCTTTGAATGGAATGGTGCTTCTCTGCCTTGCTACAGTCCTCTGTGGCTATTTAACCCATCCCCCACGGAAACTAGCTGTTAGACACCTTTTTTCTGCCCGTTCTGCACACTCTGCAACAACCTGACAATATGTCCGTTGGGGGTCGGAGTCGACTCGCGCGATCAGGAGTCGACTCGGCTTGTAGCGGGAGTCGACTCATGCTTTTCTGGAGTCGACTCGGCAACTGTTCCGGATTTGAATTAAAGTGGCCTCTTCGACTGGGAGTCGACTCAACTTGACCCGGAGTCGACTCGCCAACTTCTAGAGCTGACTTGGCATTTTCGGAGTCGGCTCATCCCATGAAGTCCACGGAGCCAATTTTCAACTTGGCCTACTTGAGTCGACTCGACAATCCTGGGAGTCGACTCGGCGCTCAGAGGCCCGAACTCCCGATCTTCTGTCTTTTGGCTCGTCCAGTCTTGGAGTCGACTCGGACTGTTCTGGAGTCGACTCGGCTCTCAGTTTCCGAAACATGGCCTTCTGCCTTTTTGGTGTAGCATTGCCTTGGGGTCGACTTGAGCTGTCTGGGAGTCGACTCGGCTCTCAGAGACAATAATTCGGTCTTCTGTCTTTTTGGGGTCGCGCTGTCTCGGAGTCGACTCGCGCATTGCGGGAGTCGACTCGAATCTCAGAGTCCGAAAACTGCTCTCTGACTTTTGCCTTGTGAACCACTGAGAGTCGACTCTCGCTTTCTTTGGAGTCGACCTATCAACCATCGGAGTCGACTCGCGTTCCACAGGAGTCGACTCGAATCTCAGGGTCGAAATTCGCTCTCTGACTTTTCTGTCTGTAACTCCTTGGAGTCGACTCATGCTACTCCGGAGTCGACTCGGTAAATATCGGAGTCGACTCGCGCACTTCAGGAGTCGACTCGCTGACAGGTTTTGAGTTGATGCTTTCTGCTCGTCTGTCTGTTCTCAGTCGGAGTCGACTCGTAATGATCCGGAGTCGACTCGAGCCCGTGCCAGTGATTCTGATACGCTTGGAGTCGACTCGTAATACTCTGGAGTCGACTCGAGTCTCAGACTTTGGTTCAAACTGACTTCTTAACTTATCCAAAATATTATGAACCAAGTCTAGAAACACTTTAGACAAGATTTTCACTGAAACACTCAATTGAATTCATTAGTAAACAAGAGATATACTCAGATGCTTTGAGCTCATCAAAATCAAATAGGGTTATGATCAATCACTCCACAGACTCCGACAGCCCCCTATCAATGATTGGGAGGAGATGAAACTTCGTTTGAAGGAAAAGTATCTTCCCCTTGATTATGAGGAGACACTCTTCGAAGAACTTCTGAAACTTCGTCAAGGAAGCTCTTCCGTAGAGGAGTATACGGCCCGGTTCCATGAGTTGATGATCCGCAGCAACCTCACGAAGACGGATCGACAGTCCCTAACTCGGTACCGATCTGGACTGAGGGATGACATCAAGAGGGAGCTAATGACAACGCGCATCTTCAGCCTAGAGGAGGCATACCAACTCGCCATTCGAGTTGAATCGCAGCTACGACAAAGACGCCCTGCGCAAGCACCAGTTGTACGACGATTTCCCGAGCGCAGCACCAACTGAGGAGTTCCATTTCCTCGAGGTAACGCCCCTGCTTTCAGATCTGAAACCTCTGTAAATAGAAGCACATATCAGGAAAGGGGTGCTCCAAGGGCTAATGAAAAGGGTAAAGGTCCTATGCCACAATCCACACCGCAAGGGAAGAATCCTGTTGAATGCTACAAGTGCGGCGGGCAAGGCCATTTCGCCGTTGTTTGTCCTACCCCGAGACCAACGATTTGCATTGGTATGTGAGGAGGATGAGATCATAGGACCCTCTGAAGTCACTCCTCCCTCTCAACCCGCTGATGAAGAGGGAAATAAAGGAAACGAAGAACATGATGAAGAAGCCCCTGCGGTGGAGCTAGAAGCTTCAGATCTACCTGTGTGCGTCGTGCGGCGGGTTCTTACGGGATGCAAGCTGGAGGAGAACGTGGAGGAAGATTGGAGGCGCACCAATATCTTCCACACTCACGTCGAGCATGCCAACAAGTCTCTAAACCTCATCATTGACAATGGAAGCTGCATGAATATCATTTCCGAAGAAGTGCTGAAAAAGCTGAATCTGAAACCGGTACCGGCATCCAAAGCCGTATCGGGTAAGTTGGATCGAAGACTCCTCCATCCCTGTTAAACAAAGATGCTTGATCAGTTTTTCACTTGGTAAGGACCTCCGAGATGAAGTATGGTGCGATGTTCTGCCCATGAAAGTGTGCCATCTTCTTCTAGGAAGACCTTGGTTGTATGATCGTAGTGTCGAGTATGATGGTCGATCCAATTGTTATTCTCTATATTGTGCCAACAAAAGAGTTGTGTTAAAGCCCCTTAGGATCACTGATTTTACCTCTGAAAATCTGATAATCCAACGGGTTTTAACCATGAGAAAGTTTGAAGCTTGTAGCCGAGAGATTGGGGTCATGTATGCACTAATGGCTAGGAAAGTTGGGGCTGAAATTTCAGAAGTTGTTCCTCCTGATTTCAAGTCTATATTGGATGATTTCTCTGATGTAACCCCTGAGGACCTTCCCAAGGAGCTTCCACCGATGAGGGACATCCAACATGCCATAGATTTGGTGCCCGGTTCAAGTTTTACCGAATCTTCCTGCATACCGGCTGAATCCTAGAGAACATGAGGAGCTTCACCGCCAAGTCCAAGAACTTTTGGACAAGGGATTCATCCGAGAGAGCCTCAGTCCATGTGCCGTTCCGACTCTACTTACTCCCAAGAAGGATGGTTCATGGAGGATGTGCGTGGACAGCAGAGCAATCAACAAGATTACAGTGAAGTACCGCTTCCCGATCCCGCGGCTTGACGACATGCTGGATTTGTTGCATGGAGCCACCATCTTCTCCAAGTTGGACCTTCGAAGTGGCTACCACCAGATCAGAATCAGACTTGGGGATGAGTGGAAGACGACATTTAAGACCAAGGATGGCCTCTATGAATGGATGGTTATGCCGTTTGGTCTCTCCAATGCGCCAAGTACTTTCATGCGGGTTATGAATCAAGTGCTGAAACCGTACATTGGGCGCTTTGTGGTTGTTTATTTTGATGACATTTTGATTTTCAGTCGTAGCCGTGTGGAGCATCAGCAACATCTTCGCCGAGTGCTTCTTACACTTCGATCAGAAAAACTTTATGTTAACCTGAAGAATTGCTTCTTTGCTGAATCACAAGTACCATTCCTTGGTTTCATAATTTCAGATCAAGGTGTTGCAGCGGATCCGGAGAAAGTTCATGCCATTCGGGAGTGGGCCGATGCCAAGTAACATTCATGAGGTGAGGAGCTTCCATGGCTTGGCTTCCTTCTACCGCCGGTTCATAAGAAATTTCAGCAGCATAGTAGCACCAATCACCAATTGTATGAAGGCTGAAAATTTTCGTTGGACGCCGGCCGCCACTAGAGCCTTTGAAGACATCAAGGAACATCTAACCCAAGCCCCAATTCTTCGACTTCCAGACTTTGATCAGCTCTTCGAAGTCGCTTGTGATGCTTCTCACATTGGGATTGGTGGAGTTCTGAGCCAAGAAGGTCATCCCGTCGCCTTCTACAGCGAAAAGCTCAACGACGCCAAGCGAAGGTATTCCACTTATGATATTGAGTTTTATGCTGTGGTTCAAACTCTTAAACATTGGAAGCATTTATCTTCTACATCGAGAGTTTGTCATGTACACCGACCATGACTCTTTAAAGTACATCAATTCACAAAAAGAAGCTAAGTGCGCGACATGCGAGATGGGTGGATGTACTGCAGCAATTTACTTTTGTATTGAAGCATAGGCCTGGTGCAGAAAATCGAGTCGCTGATGCCCTTAGTCGGAAGACACATATTCTCACCCTCTTGAATGCAGAAGTAACGGGCTTCAATGATCTGAAAAATCTATATTCTACTGATGCATATTTTCAGCCTATCTACACCGAAATTTCAGCAGGGAGTTGCCGGCAGCATTCTGATTTTTCAATCCATGACGGCTTTCTCTTCCGTGGCACACGCCTATGTATTCCAGTGTTGCCCAAGGTGACAACCCAAGAGGGAGGGTGAATTGGGTTTTCTAAAAATTATGTTTTCCTAATTTTTACTTTGAATAGAATGCAGCGGAATAATAAGATGTTATTTACCTAAGCTCTAGGCAATTACAAGTAAAGCAGTGGAAAATTAAGCTAGAGCAATTATACTATGGCTTTAGGGTGCAATTGATCTAAAATTAACTTATAGTTGTATGATCAATTTTAATCTATGTGTATGGTAAGAATGGAGTGGAAGCTAAGCAAACTCTAAACAATCACTTATAACTCTATAGAAAACAAAGCTAGAGATATTACACAATCAAGCATGAATGTAAGGCATGAAATACAAGAGATAAGGCATCACAAACACAAAGATGTATAGTGGTTCGGTGCACCCCAGCACCTACATCCACTCCCCAAGACCTCTTGGGAATTTCACTATAATCCCTCAGATTACAGTCGGTTGTTTTACAAGCTCACAACCCAACTTGTTGTTTTGCGAGATCACAACGAACTCGGTCGGTTTTCACAGGCTCACCGACTAGAACCAACCGATTGTTTTCACGGGCTCACAATCCAACCCAGTTGGTTTTTCCAAAGGCTCACCAACCACAACCTTACAACGATTGTTTTCCGGGTTCACAATCAACCCAGTTGGTTTTTCCAAAGGCTCACCAACCACAACCTTACAAAGTTGGTTTTTTCTTTGGCTCACCAACAAACCTTAACCCCTTGATTCAATCCCTTGATTGAATCAAGTTACAAGATAATAGAGCAAGAGTTTAAATCAAATACAAGCTTCTCAAATAAGCAAATATAGCAAATATAAATAAGTAAAGTAAAGAGATGAAGCCATCAAACAAATTTGTAGATGGAGGAACTCGGCTTCTTCTTTACTTGACCCTCTTCTGATTTTGCACGAAGTAGAGGATCACCGAGGCAGCACACGGATGGAGAGGAAGCTTTGGGATTCACTTGGATGCTCTTCTTCTCTCTATTTTGCTTTGAATGGCCCTTTTGTGCTTTTGGAAGATTTTCCTTGTAATCTCTTTGAAATCTCTTCCCTAAATGTTCTCTCCCACTTCCATGCCCTCTTCCCTAGCTCTCCTCTTGATTTTATAGCTTTAGAGGGAGTGAAAACAAAAATCTAGCCGTTAGAGACAAAAATAGAGCCGTTGGAATCAAGAAAAAACTAGCCGTTATGCCTCCCAGCGTGCTAGAGTCGACTCGGCTGAAGCAGGAGTCGACTCGGCTGAAGCAGGAGTCGACTCGGCTGAAATAGGAGTCGACTCGTGAATAGTAGTCTGCCGGCACTGTAGCTGGGAGTCGACTCCGCACTGTAGCACTGAAGTTGGAGTCGACTCGAGATCACTGTAGCGCTGAAAATCAACTCTCTATCTTTTTGTTTGTTCTCAGTCGGAGTCGACTCGTAGAGTATCGGAGTCGACTCGAGCACTGTTTCTTGAAACTCTAGAGTGCCAGAGTCGACTCTAAACTTTCCGGAGTCGACTCGAGGACTATTCTTTTGAATTTTTCTTTAAATTTGCTCCTCCAACTTGAATTCTTTAAACTTGAAGCTTGGGCCATAAATTGTAGCTTTCTTCCAACTTTTCTTGAGAGCTTTGGAGGCCTTCTTGTATTCTTCCAATCTTGCTATGTTCCTTGCAAAATAAATTCTTTCTCCTTGCAACACAAACATTAGTATTTATACTTCAAGGTTTTGTGATCATCAAAATCAATCTTTAAATCAATCTTTGGGTCATCAGTCTCCCCCTTTTTGATGATGACAAAACTTGGAGTATATGCAATATATTGTGTTCTAGAAGTAATGCATAGCTAAGTTGCATGAAGTAGAAATTATATATCTTTAAAATATACTTCATGATAATGCTTTAGATTTAATCTTAACATAATCAACACATAAAGCATTATGAGCATATACTCAGATATTTCTCCCCCTTTTTGACAACATCAAAAAGGTTGTAAGATAATGAAACATTAAGCACAAAGATAATAGTACTCAAATATTTTTTTTTTTTTATAGTACTCTGATTTTCAGTTAATGCATGTCAAATTATTGCAAGAATATGAATCATATAACTCAAGGCAATAATGTCAGAACAAGATTAATTAGCATAGATCAGAGCCAATTAAGATGATTTCAGAGCAAATTATGATGAGAGCACATCGAATGTGATTCCAAGAATAGTTTTCAAATCAAGTGTAGGTGGAATCTTTTTCAAGTTAGTTCAAGGAGTATCAAGACTGATATTCAAAGAAGGCACGAATGGAAATCTAACCTCTCTTCAATAATAAGTATGAAAGCTTGTTCATTTAAGATCTTTTGCCCAATATATAAAGCTTGTTTATCAACATGAGAGCAATTTAATTAATTTTCAGAGTATAAGATCAAAACTTATATACTTGAAAAACATACTGTTGCTGGGGGTCCAAACCGAGAACGATTGGCACAGCGGTGTGAACGGGGTTCCCTTGGAATTACTTCGGTTGCGCTCCACCTTCCGCCGGGAAACCTGCAAGCAAGCCTCGCACCACCACCGGGGTAGTGGGGGCCCTCCGACGATCAAGTTAGGGGAGATCGAAGGAGAAGGAGAGGTAGCAGGTAAGATAATACTCTGGAAAATCTTGCTTACCCTCCCCCTCCCCCCCCAGCCGCATATATATCAGGCTGGGGGGTTTTTCTGGGGATTGGTCATCGTGTGGCACGATGGGGTTGCCACTGACATGGTCGTTACAGGGCGTCGTGGGTCAGCGCTGGGTACGGCCATGGCAGGGCGTAGTGGAGCTCCGCTTTGTACGGCTGTTACAGGGGATCGTGGGGCAGCGCCGGATACGGCCGTTGCAGGGAGTAGTGGAGCAGGGGGCCGCGACGTGCCTCAGGGGAACAGTCTGTTGTTGTCAAGAGATTGCCGACTTGGGGTCGGATTGCTGGATCAAGGGGCACCCGACTCGGGGTCGGGCTGCGGAGCCGAAGATATCCGGCCCGAGGTCGGATTGCTGGATCAAGGGGCACCCGACTCGGGGTCGGGCTGCGGAGCCGAAGATATCCGACCCGAGGTCGGATTGCTGGATCAAGGGGCAGCCGACTCGGGGTCGGGCTGCGGAGCCGAAGATATCCGACCCGAGGTCGGATTGCTGGATCAAGGGGCACCCGACTCGGGGTCGGGCTGCGGAGCCGAAGATATCCGACCCGAGGTCGGATTGCTGGATCAAGGGGCAGCCGACTCGGGGTCGGGCTGCGGAGCCGAAGATATCCGACCCGAGGTCGGATTGCTGGATCAAGGGGCAGCCGTAGTCTTCCTGGGCGCGCGTGCCGGTCACGTGGGGCATGGTGGTTAAGTTCCCCCGTAACAGTAGCCCCCCACTTCCGAGCTTGGAACCAGGAGGGGAACGGGTGAAGGGAGTGACGCTTCGAGATTGCCGCCATCCCTCGGAAAGGCGCGCACGCTCCGAGCTCCCCGCCTTCTTTATGGCGTATGGCGGTTGTCGCTGATCTGGCAGTCTGCGGATTTCGGCGGACATCCTTCCTTAATGGCGTCGATTCGCCTTTGGGGCGCGAACGATCCTTCGGCAGCCGGGCGTCCTCGGGCGCTAGGCCAGGCGTCCGAGGGTTAGGCCTCAGGAAATTCTTCCGGCGCTAGGCCAGGCATCCGAGGGTTAGGCCTCAGGAAATTCTTCCGGCGCTAGGCCAGGCATCCGAGGGTTAGGCCTCAGGAAATTCTTCCGGCGCTAGGCCAGGCATCCGAGGGTTAGGCCTCAGGAAATTCTTCCGGCGCTAGGCCAGGCATCCGAGGGTTAGGCCTCAGGAAATTCTTCCGGCGCTAGGCCAGGCATCCGAGGGTTAGGCCTCAGAAAATTCTTCCGGCGCTAGGCCAGGCATCCGAGGGCTAGGCCTCAGGAAATCCTTCCGCTGGTCGGCCAAGGCTGGCGCAAGCCGAGGCGACCGGTCGGGGCTTCAGGCTAGTCTGCTCCTGGGATGATCATCGAGTTAGCCTGGCATCCGAGGGCCGAGCCTCGGGGAATTCCGCTCGTTGGTCGGCCAAGGCTGGCGCAAGCCGAGGCGACCGGTCGGGGCTTCAGGCTAGTCTGCTCCCGGGATGATCATCGGGTTAGCCTGGCATCCGAGGGCTGAGCCTCGGGGAATTCCGCTCGTTGGTCGGCCAAGGCTGGCGCAAGCCGAGGCGACCGGTCGGGGCTTCAGGCTAGTCTGCTCCCGGGATGATCATCGGGTTAGCCTGGCATCCGAGGGCCGAGCCTCGGGGAATTCCGCTCGTTGGTCGGCCAAGGCTGGCGCAAGCCGAGGCGACCGGTCGGGGCTTCAGGCTAGTCTGCTCCCGGGATGATCATCGGGTTAGCCTGGCATCCGAGGGCCGAGCCTCGGAGAATTCTGCTTGTTGGTCGGCCAAGGCTGGCGCAAGCCGAGGCGACCGGTCGGGGCTTCAGGCTAGTCTGCTCCCGGGATGATCATCGGGTTAGCCTGGCATCCGAGGGCCGAGCCTCGGGAAATTCCGCTTGTTGGTCGGCCAAGGCTGGCGCAAGCCGAGGCGACCGGTCGGGGCTTCAGGCTAGTCTGCTCCCGGGATGATCATCGGGTTAGCCTGGCATCCGAGGGCCGAGCCTCGGGGAATTCCGCTCGTTGGTCGGCCAAGGCTGGCGCAAGCCGAGGCGACCGGTCGGGGCTTCAGGCTAGTCTGCTCCCGGGATGATCATCGGGTTAGCCTGGCATCCGAGGGCCGATCCTCGGGGAATTCCGCTCGTTGGTCGGCCAAGGCTGGCGCAAGCCGAGGCGACCGGTCGGGGCTTCAGGCTAGTCTGCTCCCGGGATGATCATCGGGTTAGCCTGGCATCCGAGGGCCGAGCCTCGGAAAATTCCGCTCGTTGGTCGGCCAAGGCTGGCGCAAGCCGAGGCGACCGGTCGGGGCTTCAGGCTAGTCTGCTCCCGGGATGATCATCGGGTTAGCCTGGCATCCGAGGGCCGAGCCTCGGGGAATTCCGCTCGTTGGTCGGCCAAGGCTGGCGCAAGCCGAGGCGACCGGTCGGGGCTTCAGGCTAGTCTGCTTCTGGGATGATCATCGGGTTAGCCTGGCGTCCGAGGGCCGAGCCTCGGGGAATTCCGCTCGTTGGTCGCGCGCCTATCACTTGCCGCTCGACGGGGTTTCTCCGTGGCCAGCTGCGATCGTGTTTCTCCTCCTCTCGAAGCGTCGCCTGGGGAACACCAGAAGGCCATTAAATGCTAATTGAGGCGTTACCTGGGAAATCGGACCGGCCAGTTGCTGCTTGCGAGAAGTGCCAGTTAAGCGGCCGCGATACGCGCGTTCTTCGAGGCGGATGCGGCACAGATGTGAACCGATGCTCGATCCCGAACTCCTCGCAGAAGTCACGGAAATGCTTGTTGTCGAACTGTCGACCATTATCCGAGATGAGGACCCGGGGTACCCCAAATCGGACAATGATGTTTTTCTTCACGAACTTCCGGACTTGCGCCTCCGTGATAGTGGCCAGCGGCTCTGCCTCCACCCACTTGGTGAAGTAGTCGATTGCAACAATCAAGAATTTCCGCTGGGCGGAAGCGACGGGGAATGGTCCGAGGATATCCATTCCCCACTGTGCGAAGGGCCAGGGTGCGGTGATTGGTGCCAAGGGGACAGAAGGGACTCTCTGGACGTTGACGTGGCGCTGGCAGGCGTCGCATTTCCGTACGTGATCCTTTGAGTCCTCCAACAAGGTAGGCCAATAATAGCCTTGCCTCATGATCTTGTGCGCCAAGGACCTAGCCCCCGAGTGCGATCCGCAGACGCCCTCGTGGACTTCGCCGAGGACGTAGGCCGCCTCCGAGGGGCGGAGGCACCTTAAGAGGGGGGCGGTAAACGAGGTCCGGTACAGCCTCCCTTCATAGAGTACGTAGTGGGCGGACTTCCTGACAAGTCGCCGAGCTTGATCTTCGTCTTCAGGGAGGATCCCTTCGGCGAGGTAGGCGACGAGCGGGTCCATCCAAGACGGCTCCGGATCAATCGCCATCACCGCTGCAGCCTCGCCGATGCTCGGGGCATCCAGGGTCTCCAGGTAGATTGCCCTCGACAAGTTGTGCGCCTCTGCGCCCACCAAGCGGGACAACCTGTCGGCCCTGGCATTTTCGCTTCTGGGGACCTGCTGGAGGTCGACGCTGCCGAGGTCGGGAATGAGTGCTTGCACCTTCCGGACGTAGTTCTGCATGGTCGGGCTCCGGGCCTCGAACTCCCCACGGACCTGCCCGACCACCAGCTGGGAGTCGGTGAAGACCTTCAAACGCTGGATGCCGAGCTCCCCGGTGAGTTTGAGTCCCGCGACTAGGGCCTCGTACTCCGCCTCGTTGTTGGTCACTGGAAATCCAAACCTCAAGGCATACTCGGCTATCACTCCATCAGGACTGGTAAGGACCAGCCCGGCTCCTCCACCCTCGGGGTTCGACGACCCATCGATGTGAAGCGTCCAGGTCGGGAGGTCGAGGCTGGGCGTTTCCGGCGGTCTAGGCTCCGCCTCCTGCACCGTGCACTCAGCGAGGAAGTCCGCGAGCACCTGGGCCTTGATGGCGGGTCGAGGCTGGTAGCGGATGTCGAACTCACCGAGTTCTACTGCCCACTTCACCAGCCGTCCCGCATTCTCGGGGTTGCTGAGGATCTGTCGTAGTGGTTGATCAGTTAAGAGGGTGACAGAATGGGCCTGGAAATAGGGGCGGAGCCTCCTGGTCGCGGTCAGCAGCGCGAAGGCGATCTTTTCAGCCTTCGTATACCGCGTCTCGGCATCCCGTAGGACCCGGCTGATGTAGTACACGGGCTTCTGGAGCTTTGCCTCTTCCCGAACCAGCACCGCACTGACCGCGGTTGGGGAGACCGCCAGATAGAGGTAGAGCATCTCCCTTTCTTGCGGCTTGGACAGCAGGGGAGGAGACGCCAGGTATTCCTTGAGCTGGTCGAACGCTGCTTGACATTCGGCCGTCCAGAGGAAGTCTTTCGGGCGTTTTAACACCTTGAAGAATGGTTGGCAGCGTTCGGCCGATTTTGCCACAAATCGTCCGAGCGCGGCGACCCTTCCAGCGAGCTCCTAAACCTCCTTCACTTTGGTCGGAGGGGACATACCTTGGATGGCCTTGATTTTGTCCGGGTTGGCTTCGATACCCCGCTGGTTGACAATGAAACCGAGGAACCTCCCGGCCGAAGCGCCAAAGGCGCACTTCGCTGGGTTCAGCTTCATGCGAAACTTCCGCAAGGTGGTGAAAGTCTCCTCCAGATCCACGATGTGCTGGTCTGCCTGGCGGCTCTTCACCAGTATATCGTCCACGTACACCTCCATGTTCCGGCCGATTTGCTCTTTGAAGATTTTGTTGACGAGGCGCTGGTAAGTGGCGCCAGCATTCTTCAGACCGAAGGGCATTACCTTGTAGCAGTACAGCCCCCGGTCTGTTATGAAGGCAGTTTTCTCCTCGTCCTGTGGGGCCATCATTATCTGGTTGTAACCGGAGAAGGCGTCCATGAAAGACAGCAGCTGATATCCGGAAGTCGCGTCGACCAGTTGGTCTATCCGCGGAAGCGGAAAGCTATCCTTAGGGCACGCCTTGTTCAGGTCGGTATAGTCGACGCACATCCTCCAGTTCCCGCTCGCCTTCCGGACAAGTACGACATTTGCCAGCCACTCGGGGTAACTCACCTCCCTTATGAATCCTGCCTCCAAGAGCTTGTCTACCTCCTGGTCGACCACCCGGATCTGATCCGGGGCACAGTGTCTCTTCTTCTGCTTCACTGGCCGGTGGGTCGGGTCGACGTTGAGGGCGTGAGAAATGACCTCCGGGTCGATCCCAGGTACATCGGCCGCCGACCAGGCAAATACATCGGCATTGGCTTGGAGGAATTCCACCAACCGGGCCCGAGCTCCCGGGTCGAGATTGGCGCCGACCCGGACCGCCCGGTCCCGGCGGCCTTCCTCGAGGGGAACTTCGACCACACCCTCGGCCGGCTCCCCCTGCCGCAAGGCCACCTCGTCTCTGGCATCAAGGGACTCGACGTTGAGGGCTTCTGCGGGCTTCTTCCCTTTGAGGGTCGCTAAGAAACATTGCCGTGCGGTCGGTTGGTCACCTCGAACCTCCCCGATCCCGACCGTCGTGGGGAACCGCATGAGCAAGTGGTACGTGGAGACCACCGCGCGAAGGGCGTTCAGCCCGGGTCGTCCGAGGATAGCGTTGTAGGCCGAGGGAACACGGACGACCAAGAACCCGAGTCGCACCGTGGCTTCTGCGGGTGCGACGCCCGCAGTCACAGGCAGCTCAACGACACCTTCCACCGGGACAGCGTCGCCGGTGAATCCTATGAGGGGGGTGGATATTTTGTGCAACGATTGTCTGGACAAGCCCAGCTTTTGGAAGGCCTCGTAAAACAAGATATCAGCTGAGCTTCCACTATCCACAAGAACACGCCTTACATCATAGTTTGCCATAGTGAGGGAGATCACCATGGCGTCATCGTGGGGGGTCTGAACCCCCTTTACATCCTCATCACAAAAGGTGATTACATTGCCGACCCTCTGCCTCTTTGCGACGGCCGCCCCTGACGCCTCCGCCGAGCCCCCTGCGTTCCTCACGGGCCGGGGGCAGCCCCCAGTGATAGTGTGGATCACGCCCGCAACGGGTCGATTCTGCTCCCGAGGCTCCGGAGGAGCCGGGTCGGCCGGACGCGGGTCTGCGGGGGGACGTCGGTCGCTCACATATCGACCGAGACGCCCCCGGCGGATGAGAGCCTCGATCTCGTCCCGAAGCTGGAAGCAGTCTTCTGTGTCGTGGCCGTGGTCTCGGTGGTACTCACAGTACGCCCGGGAGGGCCTCTTCCCAGGGATCTTCCGCATCTGTCTCGGGGCCGGGAGGTCCTCCCGCCCCTTGATCTCCATAAAGATCTGGGCCCGGGGAGTCAGGAGAGGGGTGTACCGGTTGAAACGTCGGGACGGAGAACGAGGGCGTGGGGCGCCGTGGTTCTTCGCCGGCGACGGGCTTCTGCGCCGACGCTGGGGCGTCGGGCTCCTCCTCTGGCGTGCCTCTTTCCGCCTTTTCTTCCCAAGCTTTGGAGGGATCTCGGCGGCCTCCTTGCTCCGGTGGGCGGCCGCCTCCTCGGCGTCCGCATACTGGTTCGCCCGGGACAACAGCTCTGGGAAGCTCCGCGGCAGGCGTTTGTCCAGGGAGAAGGTGAGTCTGCCCTTCCGGAAGCCACGCTTCAGGGCTGAAAGAGCTACCTCCTGACTCAGGTTCCGGACCTCCAGCGTAGCCCTGTTGAATCGGGTAAGATAATCCCGCAGGCTTTCTCCCTCGTTTTGCCGGACATCAAAGAGGGAGTCGGAGACCAGTCGCCGCCGGCTACTGACGGCGAAATGAGTGACGAAGAGGCGAGTGAACTGGTCGAAGGACCGGATTGAGTCAGCCTCCAGCCCGGCGAACCACGCCCTCGCCGGGCCACGGAGGGTTGCCGGGAAAGCCTTGCAGAGAAGGGGATCTGATGCTCCGTGGAGGAGCATAAGGGTCCTGAAACTCTCGACGTGATCCCGCGGGTCCGCCGCCCCGTCATAGGGCTCGATCGCCGGCATTTTGAACCCCGGCGGATTCGGGGTCCGCAGGATCCTCGAGGCAAGCGCCGGCTGGGAGGAGATCTCTAAGTCGGCAAAGGGATCTTTGGAATGGCCCTTCAGGACCTGGAGTTGTCGGTGGAGATCGTCCACCCGCCGGTCCAGGGAGCGCGACCGGTGGGTGGGAGACAAGGAGCGGCGAGAGGGGGACCGACTGGAGCGCGGGTTCCTCGAGGACTGGGGGGTCTGGGAACGCGCCCGGGCCCGCCTCTCGGACCCCGCGCAGCTCCGGTGGGAAGGTCCCGGCAGAATGGAGCGTGCTCGAGAATCCTCCTCGCGCCGGTGCTCCTCCCCATGGGAGAGGAAGGAGCGCGGGTTGAGGAGGACAGGCGAACGCTCAGGCAGCGGCGGCTCCTGAGCCCGCTGCGGCGCCCGGGACATCGCACCCTGCAGATTCTGCACCGCCTCCGCGAGGGTGCGAACCTGCTAGGTTAGCTGGTCGAACCGGGCGGCTTCGACCGTCTGAACGGGCGGTGGGGAGGTGGAGTGTTGCTGAGAGTGTGTTGGAGATGCAGCGGCCCTCCGGCCAGAGGCGCGAGAGGCCCTGCGACCGGAAGCATTGGAAGCTCCACGACCACCTCGCCGTGCCATTACGATCGCTCTGAGATCCGGGCCCTTCCTCTAGTGCCAACTGTTGCTGGGGGTCCAAACCGAGAACGATTGGCACAGCGGTGTGAACGGAGTTCCCTTGGAATTACTTCGGTTGCGCTCCACCTTCCGCCGGGAAACCTGCAAGCAAGCCTCGCACCACCACCGGGGTAGTGGGGGCCCTCCGACGATCAAGTTAGGGGAGATCGAAGGAGAAGGAGAGGTAGCAGGTAAGATAATACTCTGGAAAATCTTGCTTACCCTCCCCCTTCCCCCCCAGCCGCATATATATCAGGCTGGGGGGTTTTTCTGGGGATTGGTCATCGTGTGGCACGATGGGGTTGCCACTGACATGGTCGTTACAGGGCGTCGTGGGGCAGCGCTGGGTACGGCCATGGCAGGGCGTAGTGGAGCTCCGCTTTGTA
This sequence comes from Phoenix dactylifera, assembly GCF_009389715.1. Lineage (NCBI taxonomy): Eukaryota > Viridiplantae > Streptophyta > Magnoliopsida > Arecales > Arecaceae > Phoenix > Phoenix dactylifera. Next base: position 56,455 of record NW_024068929.1, on the reverse strand, counting down.
CGGCTGTTACAGGGGATCGTGGGGCAGCGCCGGATACGGCCGTTGCAGGGAGTAGTGGAGCAGGGGGCCGCGGCGTGCCTCAGGGGAACAGTCTGTTGTTGTCAAGAGATTGCCGACTTGGGGTCGGATTGCTGGATCAAGGGGCACCTGACTCGGGGTCGGGCTGCGGAGCCGAAGATATCCGGCCCGAGGTCGGATTGCTGGATCAAGGGGCACCCGACTCGGGGTCGGGCTGCGGAGCCGAAGATATCCGACCCGAGGTCGGATTGCTGGATCAAGGGGCAGCCGACTCGGGGTCGGGCTGCGGAGCCGAAGATATCCGATCCGAGGTCGGATTGCTGGATCAAGGGGCACCCGACTCGGGGTCGGGCTGCGGAGCCGAAGATATCCGACCCGAGGTCGGATTGCTGGATCAAGGGGCAGCCGACTCGGGGTCGGGCTGCGGAGCCGAAGATATCCGACCCGAGGTCGGATTGCTGGATCAAGGGGCAGCCGTAGTCTTCCTGGGCGCGCGTGCCGGTCACGTGGGGCATGGTGGTTAAGTTCCCCCGTAACACATACCATCATGTTGGATCATTAATTCTTAATGACTTCAAAGTTCTTTTATGATAATAAGAGCATTAGGGCACAAATACCAAAATATGGATTCAACACATTATTCTCCCCCTTTTTCATTAAGTTAGAGGCTCTTAAGATCAACTGTTTGAATTGCAATTTGGTTCATGATTTATGCATAAGATATATTAACCAAATAACAAGCCTCAAGGTGTATCATAAATTCTTTCTCTCTCCTTTAGTTATAGATTTATGCGATTAAGTTCCATAAAATTTCTTCTTCTGAAATTTTCTTTCTCCCCCTCAATTGATCATTTCATTTAAGAGTTTAGAATTTGAAGATAATGTTCAATAAAATTGTTAATCTCGAAAATATATTTTCTATAAGTTTCAGCTTATTTTCATAAGACTCAAGGTTTGAGATAAGACAATCTTTATAGAACTCATCTCAAAGTATAAACTTATTATATAATTAAAGCAAGTCTTGCAATATAAGGAGGTTCATCAAAATCAATCCATAAAATTCAAGGTATGCATCAAATTAAAGTAACTTTAGGATAAGATACTGAATATCTAAAGCTCCCCCTCAAAAGATGCATTCTTCTTTAATCATTCTTTTCTTTTGTTGAATTTCAGATTTTAATGATAAACGTGAATAAAACTGAAACTTTATGATATCAAGAATGTAGAGTGATCTAGAATTATTCAAAATTTATAGCAATCACTCTTTTTAATCCTTCAAGAACAAGTTATGCTTCCTCTTAATTTTTGAGAAAATGTACTGAAATATTAATCAGAAAATGATTCATTTGAAGCTCAAATTCTTTCAAAAGCATTTACATTTTCTTTCTTTTAAGAATCATTTGAGTGAGTTGAAATGTTTCTAGACTTAAGATCATTCACTCTCTTAATAATATATATATATATATATATTGATGGAAGTATTTAATAATGTAGGAGAGAAAAACATATAGATGATCATTGAAGTATATATATTTATAGAACTCAATTTCTTAATCATAGTTTTTCAGCAATGTATACATGAAGCACAATAAATCCTTTTTAATATCAAAATAAAATCATATATTTAAAAATATTTGTTTGCAATTAAGATCATTGAAAGACACATCATTTAGACCGATATTAGTACATTTTTTAAGGATAAGAAAAGATATGTTTCGGATGCGTATCGAGACAATCAACCAAGGCGTCAAAATTAATTCTGTTTTTCTTATATTAAAATTTTCATTTAGAAATCATATTGAGTTATTCTCCTGAATGACGTGATCATTGAAGCATATAACTAAGGTTACAAAGATGTAATGATATAAGCATTTTTAAGTTAAGTTTAAGCTTTTATACAAAATCAGATTCTGAATTTTCATAAGAATTTTCAAGAAGGCTTTCACAATTATAATTTGAGATATGTATCTTGTACATTGTAGCTCATCTTAAATCACTAAGATTGAAAACACATATTTCAATAACATTCGAGCACTTTCAGAATCTTTGTATTTAATATTGAGTTTCGATACAAAATAAAGGATATTTTAACAAGTATTAGGACATTATGTATCAAAGTTAGGCAAGTAGAAAGATAGATCAAGATCAATACATTTTGCCTAAATAGAAATATCCTTCTCTTCTTCTTTTTGTAAATCTATTTAACTTTCAAAGATAATCGTGAATGATAAAACTGAAATTTCTTTTTAATATTACTTAAAAAAAAACTTTATGTAGTATTTTAAACATTCAAGCATTGGAACACAAGTTAGTTTGAGGCAAGGGTGAAGCAAAGACTTGTGAGCAAAGTTAAGACATATTCCAAGTTAAGACATATTTCAATCAACTTATCCAAGCATGGAGCATTACAAAATATTGAGAACCCATAATTCAAAACATCATGCCACATGCAAAATATATTATGTGTTAAGTCATGCATTAAAATATTAAGAACAAGCATGTCAAGGATCAAAATCAATTCTTTTCAAATAAACTTGTAATAACCCCAAAAAAAATTTTTTTTATAAAAAAGGGATAGAATAGTCATTTAAAATTGATATGAGGGGTAAAATTGGAAGGAATGAAAAGATAATGGCATAGTTGTAGATGCGTTGAAGTGGTAAGGGTAAAATTGGAAAGGAATCAAAAGTTAATGGCATAACGGTAGATATGTTGAAGTGTTAGGGGCAAAATGGGAATTTAATAATATTAAACAAAGGGTGAATAGTATCTTGATGTGATTTAATTGGAGGGTTTGAGCTGGCTTTTGGAATGAAACCGAGAGAAAGAGGGAGGGGGTTCTCAGGCGTGAAACAGAGGAAAGAAAGAAAGAAAAAGAGAAGAAGAAGAAGAAGAAAGAAGAAGAGGAAGAGGATTCGAAAAGGAAGGAGATCCCGGTTGCGCTGCCAGCTGAAGGGAAAAACGTAGATCTCCTTCCCCTCTACGCAAGGACCTCGATTTCCAAAAAGAAAAAGGTAAATATCCATCCCTATCTAGTCTTTTGATGACATTAGGCTATACAAAGGGTGGATATAGTCTAGAGGGGTCGGATAAGGGTTGTAGAGGTGGTTAAAAGAAGAAGAATCGGATTTTGACAAATTTTTCCGGCACTACGGAAAAAACTGTGTCGAAGTTCCAACTTCGGCGAATTATTTAGGGGGTCAAACGGCCTCCGATGATGATGCATGTTATCTCTTTGGAATCCTCTGTGAGTGTAGAATGCTAGGTAAAAATTTCATCAATTTTGGAGTCCTGAAAGTGGATCAAAACCGGGATGAGTAACCCACTGTCAGTTCGGGTTACTGTTCATCCGGATGGAAAATAGGGGATTTCATGCTATAATAGAGTATTAAGCCTAGATCAAGCTAAAAGGGACCTTGTACTCATGCAAAGGAGTCCCTAATACACATAAATAGTGAGTTAATTAATTAAAAAGGAAAAGAAGAAAGAAAAGAAAAGATTTAGGGAATGGGGGAGTTGAATTAATTAAAGTTCCCTATGTTATAATTGGCACGTAGATTATAGCCCTTGATACAAGACTAAATGTATTGTAAATGCATGTCACAGTTGGGCAAGAAGCTAGGGAACAAGAGGAAGAAGTTCCCCACTGCCTGCTGTAGATTTTTGGAGGCGTATCAGGGCTGTGCCAGATTGACAGGTGAGTGGGAGCTTGTACTTTGCACCATGAGCACATTCCTTATTCATTTTCATGAATGTTGCCAAGTGTGACTTGATTCCACCTGAGCTTATTGATTAATTGTTGTAGTAGATTTCTCTATAATCTTGATTCTCTATGCTTGATTATTCTGTACATGCATTTGAGGGAACATTGAGAGGAATTACGAGGGGTTGATGAGTAATCAAATTGATTCCGAATTGTGAAATGATTTCTTTTGGAAATTGATTTCATTTCCTCTATTTCAAAGATTTGTAGAGCCTTTTTAGTGGTATATTGAGTTGTATTGCACTTCCTTGACCCTCACTCCCAACCCTGATGTTAGTTTATGATTGGGTCGGAGTCGAGTGAGTGGTAGTCTTGATTATGCTCCTTTTTAGTAGAGTATTGGGATGGTGCATTATGGCATTCATGCATGGCTTGGCAGTATCTGCAGGACACCTATAGTCGATGGGGGTTGAACATCGGCCTTTGTGCACATAGTAGCCTTCTGGGTGGGCGGAGCCCAGTCCCTTCCTAGGGGGGACACGGCCCTAGGCGTAGGATCGGCCGGTCCTACGACTTATATTCTGCTTGCCGCCGGGCATAGTAAGACCCCGCGAGGTGCAGTATGGCTTTCCGCGGATGTAGAATTCCCGCGAGGTGCCGTTTAGTATGTAGATGTGAGATGGATTTCTGTTCTGGATACTGGCCGGCATTTATATGATCAGTGTGGTGTCTTATCCTGCATATGCATGTGACAGTAGGGAGTTGTTGCTGGTTCGCCTGGGGCGTAAAACCCACCTCCCGATAGCTGTCTAGCATTTATGTTATCGGTATGGTGTCTTATCCTGCATATGCATGTGACAGTAGGGAGTTGTTGCTGGTTCGCCTGGGGCGTAAAACCCACCTCCCGACAGCTGTCTAGCATTTATGTTATCGGTATGGTGTCTTATCCTGCATATGCATGTGACAGTAGGGAGTTGTTGCTGGTTCGCCTGGGGCGTAAAACCCACCTCCCGACAGCTGTCTAGTGATGATTTACATATTGGTGTGGTGTCATATTCGATGTATGCATATGGCAGTAGAGAGTTGTTGCTGGTTCGCCTGGGGCGTAAAACCCACCTCCCGATAGCTGTCTTGTTGATGATTCAGCCTATTGACACCTGATTTATATGATTCAGTACTATGACATGTTGAGCATATTCATGAGTAGCATATATGTTGACTTGATTATTCCATATATGCTTCAGATGAGTTGATATTGATTGTGGTGATATTGATGACTTACTCCATATTCTCTATGTTGAGATCATGTTCATCTTATTATTGATCTTGAGATTTCACCTCGAGCCATGATTATATCTGGTCTCATGTGCATAGTACTCTCTACTCCACTCACTGAGTATTTATATACTCACTCCCCAGTTTGGTGTTTTTGATTGCAGGGCAGGTATTGTATAGAGAGGAGCAGGATTAGTGATTGCCTGTTAGCTGTGCCGCTCCATAGTATAGTATAATGTAGATAGAGGTTTATACCCTTTTGGTGTATTATAAACCTTCTGTTGTATATAGTGTATAGTTACAGTCATAGATCCTGTTGTGGATATGGGTTGACCATGGATGGATTGGGAAGCATGTATATATATATGTGTGTGCAGATCAGTTGTGTGCCTGTGATAATGTATTGCTATATATTGTCCAGGTTTATTATGTGACAGATTATGTGATTACTGCTCTGACAGGTAGTGTGTTATATGTATTGAGATAATCCTGACAGGTCACCATAGGAAAGGTGATCATTTTGTGCATGCATCATGCCAAAATTTTTCAGAATTTATGGATGATTGATAGGTAGTAGGGTTCTACGTGGTGGCTGGTGGCCTTATGCCTACCCGCACCCTAGGACTGTCGCGGCGGCCCGCCGGGAACGGGGCGGGGGTCGTGACAAAGCTTGGTATCAGAGCAAAGGTTAAGAAGAGTCCTGTCAGAGCAATAGGATGAGTCAGGATTAAGTATAGGATTATACTATGGAGCATAGGATTTTTCTGTATGTTATTTTATGAGTCATTTACAACTCAGTAAAATATATCATGACTCAGTGTGTAACGACCATCCTCTCTTTTTGACTTTTTTAGAAAGATATAAAGAATACCTCCAAGGAGAGGATCTGCTCGTCCTGGAAGGAGGATGGAGCCAGATATAGCATTGGATGCGGGTTCCACACATATCGAGCCCCAAAGAGAAAAATCTCCTCCTACAGACAGGCGGAGAGTTGATGATCAAGGGGAGGTAGGAAGTAGAGATGCATTGATGGAACAGTTACTGGCGGAGAATCAGGCTCTGAGGGAGCAGATTGCTCGGAGGAAATCTCCTGCCCCGTCAGTAGTATCCATCCCACCTCCTGTAGTTGTGCCAAGAAGTTTGGCCAGGCGGGCTCTAGATGATGAGGAGATTACTGTACAGGAATTTCTGAGGCTCAGAACCCCAGAGTTTAAGGGGGAAGAAGGTGAAGATCCTCAGAGATTCCTGGAGGAGACTGAAAAGATGATACGGAGACTGCCCTGTTCTGATGCAAGAGCTATAGAACTTGTAGGGCTTACAATGAAGAGAAGATACACTCACCCCTTTGAGTAATCAGGTAATTTACTCTTTTAAATTCGAGGACGAATTTTATATAAGGGGGGAGGATGTAATAACCCCAAAAAAAATTTTTTTTATAAAAAAGGGATAGAATAGTCATTTAAAATTGATATGAGGGGTAAAATTGGAAGGAATGAAAAGATAATGGCATAGTTGTAGATGCGTTGAAGTGGTAAGGGTAAAATTGGAAAGAAATCAAAAGTTAATGGCATAACGGTAGATATGTTGAAGTGTTAGGGGCAAAATGGGAATTTAATAATATTAAACAAAGGGTGAATAGTATCTTGATGTGATTTAATTGGAGGGTTTGAGCTGGCTTTTGGAATGAAACCGAGAGAAAGAGGGAGGGGGTTCTCAGGCGTGAAACAGAGGAAAGAAAGAAAGAAAAAGAGAAGAAGAAGAAGAAGAAAGAAGAAGAGGAAGAGGATTCGAAAAGGAAGGAGATCCCGGTTGCGCTGCCAGCTGAAGGGAAAAACGTAGATCTCCTTCCCCTCTACGCAAGGACCTCGATTTCCAAAAAGAAAAAGGTAAATATCCATCCCTATCTAGTCTTTTGATGACATTAGGCTATACAAAGGGTGGATATAGTCTAGAGGGGTCGGATAAGGGTTGTAGAGGTGGTTAAAAGAAGAAGAATCGGATTTTGACAAATTTTTCCGGCACTACGGAAAAACTGTGTCGAAGTCCCAACTTCGGCGAATTATTTAGAGGGTCAAACGGCCTCCGATGATGATGCATGTTATCTCTTTGGAATCCTCTGTGAGTGTAGAATGCTAGGTAAAAATTTCATCAATTTTGGAGTCCTGAAAGTGGATCAAAACCGGGATGAGTAACCCACTGTCAGTTCGGGTTACTGTTCATCCGGATGGAAAATAGGGGATTTCATGCTATAATAGAGTATTAAGCCTAGATCAAGCTAAAAGGGACCTTGTACTCATGCAAAGGAGTCCCTAATACACATAAATAGTGAGTTAATTAATTAAAAAGGAAAAGAAGAAAGAAAAGAAAAGATTTAGGGAATGGGGGAGTTGAATTAATTAAAGTTCCCTATGTTATAATTGGCACGTAGATTATAGCCCTTGATACAAGACTAAATGTATTGTAAATGCATGTCACAGTTGGGCAAGAAGCTAGGGAACAAGAGGAAGAAGTTCCCCACTGCCTGCTGTAGATTTTTGGAGGCGTATCAGGGCTGTGCCAGATTGACAGGTGAGTGGGAGCTTGTACTTTGCACCATGAGCACATTCCTTATTCATTTTCATGAATGTTGCCAAGTGTGACTTGATTCCACCTGAGCTTATTGATTAATTGTTGTAGTAGATTTCTCTATAATCTTGATTCTCTATGCTTGATTATTCTGTACATGCATTTGAGGGAACATTGAGAGGAATTACGAGGGGTTGATGAGTAATCAAATTGATTCCGAATTGTGAAATGATTTCTTTTGGAAATTGATTTCATTTCCTCTATTTCAAAGATTTGTAGAGCCTTTTTAGTGGTATATTGAGTTGTATTGCACTTCCTTGACCCTCACTCCCAACCCTGATGTTAGTTTATGATTGGGTCGGAGTCGAGTGAGTGGTAGTCTTGATTATGCTCCTTTTTAGTAGAGTATTGGGATGGTGCATTATGGCATTCATGCATGGCTTGGCAGTATCTGCAGGACACCTATAGTCGATGGGGGTTGAACATCGGCCTTTGTGCACATAGTAGCCTTCTGGATGGGCGGAGCCCAGTCCCTTCCTAGGGGGGGACACGGCCCTAGGCGTAGGATCGGCCGGTCCTACGACTTATATTCTGCTTGCCGCCGGGCATAGTAAGACCCCGCGAGGTGCAGTATGGCTTTCCGCGGATGTAGAATTTCCGCGAGGTGCCGTTTAGTATGTAGATGTGAGATGGATTTCTGTTCTGGATACTGGCCGGCATTTATATGATCAGTGTGGTGTCTTATCCTGCATATGCATGTGACAGTAGGGAGTTGTTGCTGGTTCGCCTGGGGCGTAAAACCCACCTCCCGATAGCTGTCTAGCATTTATGTTATCGGTATGGTGTCTTATCCTGCATATGCATGTGACAGTAGGGAGTTGTTGCTGGTTCGCCTGGGGCGTAAAACCCACCTCCCGACAGCTGTCTAGCATTTATGTTATCGGTATGGTGTCTTATCCTGCATATGCATGTGACAGTAGGGAGTTGTTGCTGGTTCGCCTGGGGCGTAAAACCCACCTCCCGACAGCTGTCTAGTGATGATTTACATATTGGTGTGGTGTCATATTCGATGTATGCATATGGCAGTAGAGAGTTGTTGCTGGTTCGCCTGGGGCGTAAAACCCACCTCCCGATAGCTGTCTTGTTGATGATTCAGCCTATTGACACCTGATTTATATGATTCAGTACTATGACATGTTGAGCATATTCATGAGTAGCATATATGTTGACTTGATTATTCCATATATGCTTCAGATGAGTTGATATTGATTGTGGTGATATTGATGACTTACTCCATATTCTCTATGTTGAGATCATGTTCATCTTATTATTGATCTTGAGATTTCACCTCGAGCCATGATTATATCTGGTCTCATGTGCATAGTACTCTCTACTCCACTCACTGAGTATTTATATACTCACTCCCCAGTTTGGTGTTTTTGATTGCAGGGCAGGTATTGTATAGAGAGGAGCAGGATTAGTGATTGCCTGTTAGCTGTGCCGCTCCATAGTATAGTATAATGTAGATAGAGGTTTATACCCTTTTGGTGTATTATAAACCTTCTGTTGTATATAGTGTATAGTTACAGTCATAGATCCTGTTGTGGATATGGGTTGACCATGGATGGATTGGGAAGCATGTATATATATATGTGTGTGCAGATCAGTTGTATGCCTGTGATAATGTATTGCTATATATTGTCCAGGTTTATTATGTGACAGATTATGTGATTACTGCTCTGACAGGTAGTGTGTTATATGTATTGAGATAATCCTGACAGGTCACCATAGGAAAGGTGATCATTTTGTGCATGCATCATGCCAAAATTTTTCAGAATTTATGGATGATTGATAGGTAGTAGGGTTCTACGTGGTGGCTGGTGGTCTTATGCCTACCCGCACCCTAGGACCGTCGCGGCGGCCCGCCGGGAACGGGGCGGGGGTCGTGACAAAACTCCCCCTATTTAAATATAATCTTGCATTGATTTCATCCTTAAAGTGTGTTTTCAAGTGATTAAAAAATTTGACTTGACTCTTCTTATATACTTTCATTTACTTTGTCTTTCATTTTTACTTTCTTATGCTCTATACTCTATTTGCTCCCTATCCAGTGGAGTTGGAAGGGGCACGAGGTACTACCACTAGCCTCCCTCTTGTGCCGTCCCTAATATACCCTACACCGAATAGTTGGGTCAAATAGTGCCGGGTACTACCACTAGCCTCCCCATTGGCACCATCCCTATGATGAGCAATATAGAAATGTTAAAATGTTTACTTCAAACTCTTCCTGTTTAAGTGTAATTAATTGCGGATTTTATCCCTTTCGCGAGTCTCATAAATGTCCCAAATATATTATGCTTGTTTTGCTTTTTCTTAAGATTGAAGTATTTGCCTTTACTTAGATTTTACTTCTCTTGAATAATATCTATTTTCTTTTCTTTATCTCTCTCTCTTTTCGTTATTCTCAAGTAATTTACATGAAAGAGCAGAATAAAGAAATAATCTTATGTATTATATAGATGTATATCATGCAAACAACATTTTCATTGTGCTCAAGGATTCATAACTTCTCACAAGTTATTTTACATCAAAATTTTAAGTATATACTTGTGTATTTCATGGTTATGATATAGGCAAAGAAATAATTTAGTTTGGGCAAACCATGAAACAATTTTTAAAGTATAAGTCAGTCAATACATATATAGACATGATATCAAAAATTAATAATTAAAAAATTTAATCATGCCATAATAAGATTTAAGTTATTGACTTTGCTCAATTAATGTATGAGAGAGGTATCTAAAATTACCTATTCATTCTATATTCTTCAAGCCAAATACCTACTAGATTTCTTATGTACGAACTTTTGGCTGAAGGAGGTCCTCTCTCTTGTTTGCATGTGAATGTTTATTGTATCTTACATGGAGATATCCTTCAAGTTGAAATCTCTCATTTTCTTGCTCAAGGATCCTGCATTATTAACAAACTCCTTTTCTTTCTTGAAAGAAAGTCATTAGTTTCTTCAAGATACAAAACATTCATCCAACATATTTTTTAACTAGATGACTCAATATAAGATATGACAATAGTTGCATGTTGAGTCACTTTACTCAAGAGATTGCCTAAATATAAGCAAGCACATATCACTTGAACTAAAGAGATAGTTTCATTAATCAAGATGGTTCAAGGACAAGCATGTGAGGCAATAGAAAGATTCATCAAGATCAATCAATTTTTTATTTCCAAAATCAATTTAGTTTAGATTCTATTTGCTTAAGATAATTATCAATAAGACATGTTAGCTAAGTTTTAATCAACTTATCTTAAACGGTTGTTTCTATTAAAATTCAGATTATGATTTATTTGTTATCAATAAAATATGATTCATTAAAGTTAGATTGAAATCTTGCACAAGGGCACATAATGAGCATACAATCTGGTCTACTAGCTGTATGATAAAATGATTATTCTATCATGCTTCAATACAGCTTTAAAAATAATAGATCTACTTTGCTCATTCTTTTCAAATTCTCCAAGATGGGGTCATAAACATACCTTCTTCATGCCAATCTTCTATAAGAGTTTTCTTGTGGACTAACTTTGGTCAATGAAGATCCCCTTTCTTGTTTGGCTTAATTTGGAGTTCGAGAAAGAAAATGTTAATTTATTCATTATACATATTTCAAACTCACTTTGCATGAGCTTAGTAAAATCTCCATATAAATTTTCATCAGTAGAACAAAAATGATGCCATCAATGTGTGCTTTGAGCAAGCAAGATATCACAGATTCATCTTTTTAATGTATAGATTTATCATTATTACTTTTTATCAAAAAGTTACTCAAGCTTTTATATATCATGCTTTTGATGCTTGTTCCAAATCACATATTACTTTATCATATATGTAATGAGTGTTTTTAAATAAGGTGGTTGTTTTACATAGATCTTTTCTAATGAAATAACCACATAGGAGTGCATTCTACACATTCATTTGACAGAATTAAAGTTCATAAAGCAAGCAAATGATAATGGTGATCTTTACTTCTAATCATGCAAGAATTTTATCAAGATCTATTTCATCTTTTCTTGATTCATCAATTTTTCTTCATTAAGTGCATTTCTGAAAAAATCCAATTTGGTTCTAATTATTAACAAGTTTTTTCAGATTGTTATATGTAATAGATTAACCATATACATATATAATTTGATTTTAGTATCTTGATAATAAATCATTAGTCTCATAAAGAATAAAATGAATTGATACTTCTACAACTAGAATCTTTTTATGAATGTTCTATATGCATTGCTTGATGAATGATATCCAAGGATAGAGATATCTTTATCAGATTTGGCATTATTTTCATAAGAACATATCAAGCATAACGTGTATGACTGAAGAATATGAAAGATATGCAATGGTTCATTTTCCATTTTTTAGAAGATCAAAAGGAGTTTTCATCAAAAATAGATCTAATAGAAGTCATATGTATGACAAGCAGTGATGATAGCTTTTAAAAATCATTTAAGTAGATGACTATCATACTCAATTGTCTTTTTCATTTCTTCAAGAATTCTATTAACCCTATTTTACTTATGGTGTCATTGGAGCTGAAATAATTGAATTTAATATTATTTTCTGTATAAACTTTATCAGGATTTTGGTTTTCAACACTGTGCCATGATACTCTTTATCTTCATAGTTTGGAAACTTTTGCCCCGTCTCTAAGCAATAAACTAAAACCAGACGGTAGTCGCAGATAGTAGGTGCCCACAGCCACAACAGCAACTTTTGCCCCGTTGCCAACCCGAAGGGTTACCGCACCTTCCGCCAGCCTTCTACTTTCCTTTAGACCCTGCATGGTAGTGCACAAATGAGCACTAGAACCAGAATCTATAACCCAACTAGAAGTAGAAGAAACCGTTAGATTAGTTTCAATTATGAGTAAGTCTATACCTTCTGAAGGTGTGTCACCTTTCTTGTTCTTCAGGCTCTCGAGGTATGAAGGACAGTTTCTCTTCCAGTGGCCGTCGACATTGCAGTGAAAACATTTTCCTTCGTCGTTAGCCTTTTTCTTTTGAACTTCCTTCTTTGGCTTCTTAGCAGGCTTCTTTTTCTTCCAAGTAGACTTTCTCTTGGAACCAGAAGTCAACTCAGCAGCAAGGACATTGCCCCTTGAGCCTTTCAAGGCTCCCTCAGCAGTTACCAACATGTTTATCAGTTCAGTCTTAGTGCATTCAATCTTATTCATGTGGTAGTTTACTATAAACTGACCAAATGAATCAGGAAGTGACTGTAGGATCAAATCCACTTGCAATTCCTTGTGCATGTTCATTCCGAGCTTCTCAAGCTCCTCTAGGTCCTTGATCATAGCCAGACCGTGATCATGGACAGACTGCCCTTCGCGCATCTTTGTCTTGAAGAGCCTCTTGGACACTTCAAAACGAGCTGTGCGACTCTGCTCACCATACAACTCTTGCAGGTGTGCCAGTATGTCCCTAGCAGTCTTCATATTTTCATGCTGGCATTGGAGTTCATTTGACATGGATGCCATCATATAGCATTTAACTCTAATGTCATCATCCATCCACTTTTGATGCATCTGTCGCTGAACATCAGTAGGACGTGTTGGTAGTGTGGGGATATCTGAATCGAGTATGTAGCCTATTTTCTCACAGTCCAAAACAATTTTGAGGTTTCTAAGCCAGTCCTTGTAATTGGTTCCGGTCAGTCGGTTGGTCTCAAGAATACGGGTCAAAGGGTTTGAAGCTGACATTGTATCTGCAGAAAGTAAAGATTCTAGTTAGACTTTTGTACTTGATCATTAATCTGTTCTAAGGTCTTTTAGAACAAATGTACCTCCCACTATTTTCTCGAATCCCTTACACTCCCCTGGTAAGTAAACGGAAATCCTACGCGACTAGGGTTTCTAGTAGGTACTGCGGTCTCACCAATTTACATGCCACCTCACCTAACAGTTATTGGTGACACATAGATTGATGAATGTACAACTCTTGTACAATGCTTCTCAAGCATGTTGCAGTGCAACTTGGTCTCTAAGCCATGAAAACCTCACCTAACAGTTATTGGTCCCATTTCTTAGTTAAGTCAGACCCACCGTATAACCGTTGGAATAAAGTCGTCATTGGGTCCTCACCTAACAGTTATTGGTGCCCAACCCCACCTTTACCCTACAACATCTCATGTCTATAGAGAGGTCCAGCCCCCCGATGCAACTTGACCACTGTATCCAGCCGAGACAAATCAACATCAGAAAGGCCTTAGCAGCTCTACTATAGTGGAAGACCTATTGACTTAATATTGGTTAATCAGGTCTTAGTGTTTGCAACTTGAGCTCTTCATAAGAGGTAATCAAACAATTGGCCAGGTAAGCAGGTGGGAGGCTCCCCTTACTCAGAGAGTAAGGTCCTAATTAAGTAACCACCTTTTATGCTTTCTTAGACACCAATTAGATCAATTAATCTAATATGACTTGCTCATGTTGGTTCACTCTCGACTTGATTGAGGAGGTTTTAATTAAGGTCTCAATTGGGTTTGCTACATCACATGTAAACCTATCTACCCGACTCTCATTCACATCACATGCAAACGGCACATTGCAGGCAATTATAATCGCAGCAATAATTAAAGCTAAACTTTAAATAGGTGATGATCATGGATTCTAGTTAGGTCGTATTACAAGCACATGCACGTCAATCGATCAACTGGTCTTCAACTCTTGAATTGGTTCCAAGCCTCCTTGATTCGATCCTTGATCAACTCTTGATCCAATCGCCATCAACCGCTTAGATCACCTGTTCATCTCATGCCTTGTCTTCAACTTGATCGTTGACGTACATCACATCACAGAAATACAACCAGATGTAGAATAAAAATAATAATAAATTACATCTCCTTTTAGGAGGCACGCAGGCCTCTCAAAACATCAAATAAGATGCATGCAAGCATCTGAAAAATTACATGACATCACAGATCACATCGCAGGTCATTACATTTGATACCAAAAGGGTTTGAATCCTATGATCATCACCACATGCAGCAATTATAATTTTCAGATCTGAAAACTAACTGATTATCTCATGACATAGGTTGCTGATCATGCTAATCATGATTCCAAACTTTGTAATCTCATTAACAATGCAATTAGAATCATCATCTTATCACATAAAAATCAGCATGCAAAAATCAGCACCCTAGAAAAAATCTGCATGCATAAAATTTTCAGCATGCATAATCTTTCAATTTTCAGATCTAATAAGCCTATTAATAATTAATCCTTACCTTAATCTACGAAGCCTAGGCTCTAATACCACTGTTAGAAAACTCCGATCATGCCGCTGAAATTTAAAAAAATTTAGATGCAGCGGAAGAGGCATGCGCGGGATCAACCGTTTATCGCATGAACGTTGTTCAAAAACCGTTCGTAGATAGATAAGGATTAAAAACTTTTTTAAAACATTAGAAGATCAGATCTTCACCTTGTGCGGGTAGATGATCACCGCAAACTGAAGTTCGTGGTTTAGGATGAAGGTTCGCTTGAAGCCGTTCAAGTGCCCGGCCTCTACGGGTATCCACACGAAGCAGAGAACCAATCCAAACGCTCTAATCTCCCCGGGGTTCTAACTCCCTTGCAGAGATATGTTTTGATGGCTGATCTCCTCTCTTTCAATCAACCCTTGATTGTGCTTGAGAGGAGGAAGAAGAAGAAGGGATGATGAAGAAGAATCAAAGCCCTCACTGCAGCCTTTCTTTTCCCTGCGTTGGATGAAGGAAGGAAAGGGGAGGAGGCCGCCAAGGCTTCTTCTTACTTTCTTCTTGCTTGCGGCTGAACCAAGAGAAGAAGGAGGAGAGGGCGTACGGCAGCAAGGAGAGGAGCTTCTCATATGAAATTAGGTCAGCCCCAAAAGCCCCCTTTAAATAACAAGTGGAGCTCCTAACTTTTAGGAGCTCCCTTGAATTAATTCCAAGAGGGGCGCCGGCCCCTCTTGTTGCCGCACTCATGAAGCCAAGGAGGAGGGGCTTGAGCCCCTCCTTCTTGTGTTGCCCTAATCCTCATCTAATGAGGATTGGGTGGCCTTAATTTGGTTTAGCCCTAATCCAATTAGGGTTTAACCAAGGGTGAACCAATTTGGATCCAATCTAGGTAAGTCCTAATCCAATTAGAACTTAAATCAATTTTGACTCAATTGAACTCTTCAATCCTAATCCAATTAGGAGTCTTATTGATTCATTAGATTAATAATTAATTGTGACTTAAGAAACCCTAATCCAAATTAGGACATATTTAATTTTAGTCCTAATCCAATTAGGACTCTTATTTGAATTCGAAGTCCTAATCCAATCAGGTCTTCTAGGAATCCTATTCCAAGTAGGAATCCAATTTTAATTTAAAACTCCTAATCTAATTAGGATTGTAGGAATCCTATTTCAAGTAGGAATCCCAGTCCTACTCCAACTAGGATTCCCAGTCCTAATCCAATTAGGACTCTAGGAATCCTACTCAAAGTAGGATTTGTGTTTAAGTCCAATTAATTAATTCTCTTTGTTCCTTCTTCAACTGAATATCAATCGAATTGATTACTAGTGATTCCTAATCACGATTCAACCATCGGATTGGTCAATACTTCTAGTGTGTGTGACCCCATAGGTTCTATTCTGACTGGTAGTGAGATATATTATGATCTCTATCATAATATCATTGAAAACTCCTTTCAATGGATTGGAACGATTCCAACTCTACTCATTAGGGTTTATCGATCATCGAGATAATTCCTGTGAGTCCCACCATCCACCAGTGACACCTAGCAGCATGTAGTGGCTACCCAGTAGAATAGAATGATGAACCTCTAGGTGCAGTTATCGTATAATACAGTCCTACTATCGTGGATCCCTACAGGACGGAGGTCATGGATAACTCGTCAAACCCCTTCGTCTGTCATATGTCAAGATTTATTCGACTCGAGTTCGATAGTGGAAAACTCTTTCTCCACTTTATATTACTGCCCTGGCCAAGGTCTTAGAACTCAGTCTAACAAATCACATAGGATCACTCCTCTTCTATCAAGGTCGATAGATTCTATGTAAGTGCATACCCTACTCCTACAGTGAACTTACTGCAGCCAATCTATACTACAAGGACCCATATGACAAGAGACCATGTTGCCCAGATAGACAACCCAAGAGGGGGGGTGAATTGGGTTTTAAAATTAATTTAGATATTTAAAACTTATGAATGATTAATTAAAAACTATTGCAAGTTATTTAATTAATCCTAAGTGCTGTGAGTGATGTGAGAGTAAGAAGAAAAGAGCCAATCAATCACAAACACAAGGTTTTATAGTGGTTCGGAGATAACCCTTGCTCCTACGTCCACTCCCCAAGTCTCACTTGGGAATTTCACTATAACCCCCTTGGATTACAGCCGGTTGTTTTGCAAGCTCACAACCAAACTTGTTGTTTTACGAGCTCACAACGAACTCGGTCGGTTTTCCCAGGCTCACCGACTAGAACCAACCCCGATTGTTTTTTCCGGGCTCACAATCAAACCCTTACACACGTTGGTTTTAACTTGGCTCACCAACCAACCTTAATCCCCATGATTCAATCCCCTGATTGAACCAAGTAAATACAAATGTGTAGAAAGAAAACAGAAAATAAGCTTCTCAAAAAGCAGATGTAAAACAATATAAACAAAAAGGAGTTTAGAAGCCCTCAAACGCTTTTAAGCTGGAGAAGAGGAAAGGCTTCTTGAACTCCGGTCTCCTCTTGAATGAGTGGTCGACTTGAATG
This sequence comes from Phoenix dactylifera, assembly GCF_009389715.1. Taxonomy (NCBI): domain Eukaryota; kingdom Viridiplantae; phylum Streptophyta; class Magnoliopsida; order Arecales; family Arecaceae; genus Phoenix; species Phoenix dactylifera. Next base: position 39,086 of record NW_024068929.1, on the reverse strand, counting down.
CAGGAGGAGGTAGCTTTAAATGTTGGGAAGATGTAGTTGGATGCAGTTATTGCAGATCTTCCCTCTTTTTCGTTGAAGAACTAGTTGCAGAGTTGAAAGCTTGAATGCTTGGAGTGGAATGGTTGTTCTCTACCTTGCTACAGTCTTCTGTGGCTATTTAAGCCAACCCCCACGGAAACTAGCCGTTACACTGCTTTTTCTGCCCGTTCTGCACACTCTGCGCAGCCGACAATATGACCGTTGGTGGGTTGGAGTCGACTCGCGCGATCAGGAGTCGACTCGGCTGTAGCGGGAGTCGACTCAAGCTTTTCCGGAGTCGACTCGGCAACTGTTCCAAATTCGAATTAAAGTTGCCTTCACGACTGGGAGTCGACTCGTCTTGACCTAGAGTCGACTCGCCAACTTCTGGAGCTGACCTGGCAATTTTGGAGTCGGCTCATCCACTGAAGTCCGTGGATCCAATTTTGAATTTTGTCCACTCGAGTCGACTCGACTGTCCTTGGAGTCGACTCGAATCTCAGAGCCCGAACTCCTGATTCTCTGTCTTTTGGCTCATCCAGTCTTGGAGTCGACTCGAACTTCCTTGGAGTCGACTCGGCTCTCAGTTTCCGAAAGTTGGTCTTCTGCCTTTTGACGTGAAGCTTGTCTTGGAGTCGACTCGAGCTGTCTGGGAGTCGACTCGAATCTCAGAGGCAGTAACATGGTTTTCTGTCTGTCGATGGTTGCACAGTCTCGGAGTCGACTCGCTATTGCGGGAGTCGACTCGAATCTCAGAGTCCATAAAATGCTCTCTGACCTTTTCTTTGTGTACCGCTGAGAGTCGACTCTCACCTTCTTTGGAGTCGACTTGCCATCCATCGGAGTCGACTCGCGTTCCACTGGAGTCGACTCGAATCTCAGATCCGAAAACTGCTCTCTGACTTTTCTTTGTGTTCCTCTTGGAGTCGACTCTTACTACCCTGGAGTCGACTCGTTGAACATTGGAGTCGACTCGCGCACTTCGGGAGTCGACTCGCTGACAGGTTCTGAGTTGGAGCTTTCTGTCCTTCTGTCTGTTCTCAGTCGGAGTCGACTCGTACTGAACAGGAGTCGACTCGAGCTCGTGCCAGTGAACTTGATACGCTTGGAGTCGACTCGTGATACTCTGAAGTCGACTCGAGTCTCAGACATTGGTTCATGCAGACTTCTTAACTTATCCAAAATACTATGAAACAAGTCTAGAACCACTTGGACAGGATTTTCACTGAAACACTCAATTGAATTCATTAGTAATCACAAGATATACTCAAATGCTTTGAGCTCATCAAAATCAAATGGGGTTTTAATCAATCACTCCACAATCTCCCCCTTTTTGATGATGACAAAACTTTGAGTATATGTAAAATGGATTGCTCAATAAATAATGAAGTAAAATCCATAAATGAATTCAAATGTCTGGTAATTCAATTTATCCAAGCTTGAAAGGAGTGAAACAATAAATTTCGGAGTTAAAGCTCCCCCTTTCATTTGGAATTATATAAGCCTTCATATTATGCAATCAATTGTTTGGCTTATATGTCATTAATGATTTAGTTTGAATAAAATTCAGATTCTCCCCCTCAACATATGCATTCAACTATGTTTTGATTCTCTGAATTTCCTTTTAATGCTTTGAAGTTTTTGAACTGAATTTTATCTTTTTAGAGGGAAAATCTGTCAATTTGTTCTTGAGTAGGATTCAGCTAATCTCCGAATATCCCTTGAATAGATTCTGGAGATTACTCCATTAGGAGCCCCAAAAGAGAGATAATGAGCCTCGAGGTACCGAATCCACTTAGAACAAATTTGTGTGTGTTTTTAAGAGTTTATCTTTTTATTGATTTCTTTTACATATTTTATCCATATTTCTCCCCTTTTACATATTTTACACATATTTCTCCCCCTTTTTGTCATCATATCAAAAAGGAGGTAATCACACACAATCAATGGCACAACCAATCATCAAATGGCACATAATTGAAGATAAGATGTCTACTCATTGTATTGATATGAATGTAAGTACATTTGAGCATACAATAAGTAAAGTAAAACAAGACAAAACACAAAAAACATCTATGGCCTCCTCGAGGATGAGGCTCCCCCTCTCGAGGATGCATCTCCTCCTCTGGAGGATGTGGCTCCTCCTCTCGAGGATGTGGCTCCTCCTCTCGAGGATGGTGCTCCTCCTCTCAATCAGCTCTGCTCCATGAGGAGGGTGACTGCATCTGTGACATGGCCAAGCTGTGTGATGATAGACGTGGTGGCTCTGCTATGGTAGTGGAGAGCTCTGTCACCGACGTCTGAAGCCCAGTCACCGATGTCTGAAGTGCGTCCAGCTTGTCGATGAGTACATTCGACAAGCGCTCGGCCCCCTCGGTGGTGGTGTGCATGTCACGACCTATCTCCTCTCGCATCTGTCGAGTGGAGCTCGTGACCTCACTCATGCTGTGGAACTGGGCCTGCACCAAGGTCCTCATGTTGTAGATTTCTTGCCGCACCTCAGCCGTCATGTCTGTCATGGCTGTCAAGGATGGGACCAAGGCGGAGGATGTGGGTGCAGAAGAGGGAGCAGGCACCGAGCCTCTGAGCTCCCGAAGTAGCTCATCCCTCACATCTCGGACGATCTCCTGCCGCAGCTCCCGGAGCTGCTCTGGATCAATCCGGACCTCCATAGATGGTGGAGCCGAGGAGGAAGGTCCGGCGGAGGTGGTAGGAGCAGGAGGAGTGGATGGAAGGTCTGGGAGATCTGGATAGTCGGAATCGGGCTCAGGACTGGGAGAAGGTCTGGTGGTCTGAGTGGTGAGGGTAGACTTCCTAACCCAGATCCCTTCTCTCTTCCGAAACCCCATCCTGTGCATGGACCCCGTACACAAGCGATCAGTCCATCGCAATGCACGAGAGGGTTCCCTCTCAGGAATGGGAATCTCGTACTCCCTAAAGAAAAGGGTGAAAATCATGCCGTATGGGAGGGTGAGCCTAGGTCTATCAAGGGGCTCACACATATACCTATAGATGAGTTTGGGGAAGTTGACCGGGGTGTCCTGAAGAATGTAAGACATAATAGCTAGGTCCCTCTCATTTACAAAATCAAATCTCCCTGTCTTAGGGAAGATGGACCTAGACAGAATACTCAAAAGGATTCTCACTTCAATAGGAAGTGAGCTAGCAGATACCTCGTCTAGGGAGGACTGAGGTGGATGCCCTAGGACAGCCGTAAGGGCCTCAACCCTATCCTCAGGGTGTGCGGGAGCCACCCCTACTAATGGAAGATGGAGGATGTGGGCAATAAGATCCTCCGTGACACGCAAAGGGACACCGGCTACTGTGCCCTCGATACCTCCATCTCCCCGATGGACGGTACCATAGAACTCTTGAACAAGGCCTGAATATGTGGGAAGGTCCAAAGTGAGGAAGTACTCTAGGCCCTGGGCTCTAAGCCTATCACCTATGGTGAACCCTTCCCGGGAGAGATAGTCAAAGTCGACATACCTCCCGGTGGTGACGGCTTTCCCGGCCAATGGCCTCACGGGAACCGCCCTAGACGGAGAACGAGCCGGAGGTGGTTTTCTCGCGGGATCGTGCCGCGCCTTGGAGCGCCGCTCGGGACCGGCCTCGGGACGGGACCTCTTCCTAACCACGGTCTTACGAGGCATGTTGACCTAAAATGGAATGAAACACCTAAAGGACGAAGGAAGGTCGACGGAGGAGGCTCGGGACGGACCGGAGACGACCTAGGAACGGAGGAAAAACCTAAGAACCGGTGAAAAATCGATCGAAAAAGGGTTGGAGAAGATCGGGGACGACCTAGGAGTCGGCTCTAGGGTTTTTTGAACAGTGGCGGCTTGAAAGAAAAGTGTTTTCGAAACGACAAACCTAGGGTTAAAAAGTCGGATCCCGACTGCGAGTCGACTCCACTGAGTCGCGAGTCAACTCGACCTCGAGTCGACTCCAGAATATGCGCGAGTCGACTCTCCTTATGCGCCTGTAGACTTTGAGTCGACTCCCGACAATGTGCGAGTCGATTCTCCCTCAGCTGCCATCTTTGCGAGTCGACTCCCGCAAATGCGCGAGTCGACTCCCCCTTAGGAGCCGGCTCTGAAACTTACTCGAGTCGTCTCTAACTTTGGCACGCACCTAAAACTCATGCTATAATCGTGCCAAATGAGGGAAAATCACCTAATTAAGATCTGATTTGATGATCATTGGAAAGAAACTCTGTTTTAACCACATTGTAATCATCAAAATCAATAAATCTAGTGGAAACCATCACTAGAATGGATCAATCACTCCTAATCCCCTCCTAAGCACGCTAAACCTCTCTTCACTTAGGGGTTTTGTAAAAATATCTGCTAATTGATTATCAGTACAAACAAATTGGAGTGACACATCACCATTCAATACATGATCTCTTATGAAGTGATGTCTTATCTCAATGTGTTTAGTTCTTGAATGTTGAATTGGATTTTTAGTTAGACTTATGGCACTTGTATTATCACAATTAATGGGGATTTTATCTTGTTTAATGCCATAATCTTCTAATTGTTGTTTAATCCACAAGATTTGAGCACAACAACTCCCGGCTGCCACATATTCAGCTTCTGTAGTGGATAATGCAACCGAGTTTTGTTTCTTGCTAAACCATGAGATTAGGTTTTCTCCTAGAAACTGACACGACCCGCTGGTACTTTTTCTATCAAGCTTACATCCAGCGAAGTCTGAATCTGTGTACCCTATTAAGTTTAGGCTAGATTCTTTAGAGTACCATAGCCCTATGTTCTTAGTTCCTATTAAGTATTTAAAAATTCTCTTAACTGCAGCTAGGTGTGATTCTTTAGGATTAGCCTGATATCTAGCACACATGCAAACACTAAACATAATATCAGGTCTACTTGCAGTAAGATATAGTAAAGATCCTATCATACCTCTATAAAATTTTTGATCTACAGATTTACCTGATTCATCTTGATCTAATTTGCATGATGAGCTCATGGGGGTGCTGATTGATTTGTTTCCTTCCATATCAAACTTCTTGAGCATCTCCTTGACATATTTTGCTTGATTGATGAAGATGCCTCCTTCAGATAGTTTGATTTGAAGCCCGAGGAAGTAGTTCAGCTCTCCCATCATGCTCATCTCAAACTCACTCTGCATCAAATCAGCAAACTCTTCGCAGAGGCGATTGTTAGTAGCACCGAAAATGATATCATCAACATAAATCTGTACTAATAACATCTCCTTATTTTGCTTTTTCAGAAATAATGTTGTGTCTACATTTCCCCTAGAGAATTCATGTTCTAATAGGAATTTACTAAGTCTCTCATACCATGCTCTAGGTGCTTGTTTTAATCCATAAAGTGCTTTGTTCAGTTTATACACATGATTAGGGTATTGATGATTTTCAAAACCAGGAGGTTGTTCTACATACACTTCCTCATTAATATACCCATTTAAAAATGTACTTTTTACATCCATTTGAAATAGTTTGAAATCCTTAGAGCATGCATATGCTAATAATAGTCTAATAGCCTCAAGTCTAGCTACGGGAGCAAAGGTTTCATCAAAATCTATGCCTTCTTCTTGATTATAACCCTTTGCCACTAGTCTAGCCTTATTCCTTATAACAATTCCATTTTCATCTAGCTTATTTTTATATATCCATTTTGTACCTATAATTGGATATTCAGAAGGTCTCTCTACTAGATCCCACACTTTGTTTCTAGTAAATTGGTTTAGTTCTTCTTGCATTGCATTTATCCAATTTACATCATTTTCGGCTTCTTCTATATGTTTGGGCTCAAAGTGTGAAACAAAAGCTAGATGGTTATTCAAATTTCTAAGTGAAGCTCTAGTCCTAACCGGTTGAGATGGATCATCTAGAATGAGTTCCTTAGGATGCCCGTGAGCATACCTCCAAGCTTTTGTTAGCCCATGATCCACAATAGGCTCTTGGCTTGATGATGCTTCTTCAATCAATTTTTGATTATCATCTTGTAATCCCATCTCATCTATCTTTTCTTCAAGTATTTCAACATCATCATCAAAATTAACCTTCTTACTAGATGAGATGTCACTAGAGTCATCAAAAACAACATGTATAGATTCTTCTATAACTAGGGTTCTTTTATTAAAGACTCTATAGGCTTTACTAGTTGTAGAATAACCTAAGAATATTCCTTCATCAGATTTAGGATCAAATTTCCCTAGATTATCTTTCCCATTATTATGTACAAAACACCTACATCCAAAGACATGAAAGTAATTAACTTTTGGTTTTTTGTTTTTCCAAAGTTCATAAGGTGTTTTCTTTATAATGGGTCTTAATAAAACTCTATTTAATATGTGACAAGAGGTATTAATGGCTTCTCCCCAAAAGTACTTAGGGAGGTTACTTTCACATAACATAGTCCTAGCCATTTCCTCTAGTGTTCTATTCTTCCTTTCCACAACTCCATTTTGTTGTGGTGTCCTAGGTGCAGAAAAATTATGGGTTATCCCCTTTTTACTACAAAATTCGTCAAATAATTGATTTTCGAATTCGGTACCATGGTCACTTCTAATGGCTATGACTGAAGACTCTCTAGCATTTGTTACTTCCTTATGGAACTTCTCATAGAAAATGCTTGATCCTTATGCGCTAGAAACATGACCCATGTGTACCTAGAGTAATCATCTACTATAACTAGACCATATTTATTTCCACCTAGGCTTGTTGTTCTAGTTGGACCAAATAGGTCCATGTGTAGTAATTCTAGAGGCCTAGAAGTAGAGACACATTTTATGGATTTAAAAGAGTTCCTAGATTGTTTGCCAAATTGACATGCTTCACATATTTTGTTCTTTTCAAATTTTAATTTTGGCAAACCTATCACGGAGTCTCTTTTAACTAGTTTAGTTATTGTGTCCATGCTTGCATGACCTAACTTACGGTGCCATAACCAACTAGCATCATTATCTTTAGTTTCATTTACAACTAGACATTGGTTATGTTTTGCAAGATCTTCTAGGTATACAACATATACATTTCCACGTCTAATTCCTTTAAAAACTAAACTATTATCATTAGGATTTGTTATAATGCATAGTGATGGTTTAAACATAACATCATATCCTTTATCACATAATTGACTAATGCTTAACAAGTTATGCTTAAGACCATCAACATATCTAACATTATCTATAAAAGTAGAAGGGGTGATTTGAACTTTACCAATACCAATGATGTGACCTTGGTTGTTGTCTCCAAACGTCACAGCACCTCCCTTCTTAGCTTCAAGGGTGAAAAATTGATCTTTATCACCCGTCATGTGCCTTGAGCAGCCACTATCCAAATACCAGCAGTTTTTGTTGACTTTGGCTGCAAGACACTCCTACACAAGCAAATCATGTCATCTTAGGTACCCAAGTTTTCTTGGGTCCTTCATGGTTAGTCAAGTTGGTTCCTTTTGGAACCCATATCTTTTTAATTTTTCTTTTAGTTTTACTTTTCCTAAAATTACACACATTTGCTTTATGACCTACTGTACCACAACAAAAGCAAGTTATTTTCTTAATTTTAGTTTTTCCAGCTTTAACAAAGAAGTTACTAAGAAGTTTTTGTTTATTTCTTGGTTTATACCCTAAACCCGCTTTATTAAATACGGCTCGTTGATTATTAAGTATCATATTTAACTTTTCAGAACTATACGTAAACTTTTCAACTAAAGGTTTGTATTTTCCAAGTTCTTTAGTTAATGTTTGATTTTCTGCTTTTAAATCATTTAGTTCTTTTGTGAGATCTTTGTTTAAGATTTGTTTATGGTTTTTAAGTTCTGAAAGTTCCTTAGTTAGTTTTTCATTATCTTTCGTTAAGGTGTTAGTCTTCTTAATTAAGAGTTGGTTGCTTGTCTTAAGTTCTAGATTTTCTTTGGTAAGATTATCTTTATCCTTAATTAATGAATCATGCTTATGAATGTAAGTTTGGTTAGTTACTTTTAGTTCTCTGTTTTTAACATTTATATTCTTATATTCAATCATTAATTCATTAAACGCATCATAAAGTTCATCAAATGTAAAATCAAAATGCGTATCGGAAGTTACCTCGTTTTGGCCATGAAGCAGAAATTGGCCTTCTCTTCTTGTTCTTCATCCGATGATGAAGATGATGCGTCGGAGTCCGATAGGGTGGTGACAAGGGCTTTCTTCTTCTTCTTGTACTTGCTGCCCTTCTTTAGTAAGGGACACTCAGCTCTGATGTGTCTCGGCTTTTTGCACTCATAGCACCCAATCCCCTCATTTTCTCTTTTCTTACCTTTGTCCTTGCGGTAGGAATTTGAGGGGCCTCTCCTTTGATGATAGGACTTCTTGTGGTTGATGAATTTCTTGAACTTGCGCACAAGAAGTGCCTCACCACCATCTTCCTCATCTTCTTCTTCTTCACTACTGCTACTGCAAGATAAGTCTTTGTTAGATGAAGTAGATTTTAAAGCTATTACCTTTTTCTTATGGGAGGACTCTTCCTCGTTGTGTTGTTTCATGGTGAGCTCGTGCGTCATAAGGGATCCAAGAAACTCCTCAAGTGGTAGCTTGTTCAAGTCCTTGGCTTCTTGGATTGCCGTCACTTTAGCTTCCCACGACCTTGGTAGACACCGAAGGATTTTCCTGACAAGCTCACTGTTAGTATAGTTCTTGCCAAGGCTTTTTAGGCCATTGACAATATCAGTAAACCTAGTGAACATGCATGTGATTGTTTCATTTGAATCCATTTTAAATAGTTCATATTTATGAACCAAGATGTTTATTTTGGATTCCTTGACTTGATTCGTGCCCTCATGGGTCACTTCAAGTCTGTCCCAAATTTCTTTTGCAGAATTACAAGTTGAAACCCTATTGAATTCATTACGGTCTAAGGCACAATAAAACACATTCATAGCTTTAGAGTTTAATTGTGCCTTCCTCATGTCATGTTCATCCCAATCCTTTTCTAATTTGGGTACCTTAACACCCTCTACATATGTGGATGGGATGTATGGGCCATTCACTACAATGGTCCACATCTCATAGTCTTGGGCTTGGATGAATATTCTCATCCTAGCCTTCCAGTATGAGTAGTCGGATCCATTGAAGAAAGGGGGTCTTTGGGTGGACTGACCCTCAATGTGAGAAGATCCAAATGGGGTTGTCATTTTGATCTTTTAACTCTTGAGTGGAAGAGTTTTTGGCTCTGATACCACTTGTTGCCCAGATAGACAACCCAAGAGGGGGGGTGAATTGGGTTTTAAAATTAATTTAGATATTTAAAACTTATGGATGATTAATTAAAAACTATTGCAAGTTATTTAATTAATCCTAAGTGCTGTGAGTGATGTGAGAGTAAGAAGAAAAGAGCCAATCAATCACAAACACAAGGTTTTATAGTGGTTCGGAGATAACCCTTGCTCCTACGTCCACTCCCCAAGTCTCACTTGGGAATTTCACTATAACCCCCTTGGATTACAGCCGGTTGTTTTGCAAGCTCACAACCAAACTTGTTGTTTTACGAGCTCACAACGAACTCGGTCGGTTTTTCCAGGCTCACCGACTAGAACCAACCCCGATTGTTTTTCCGGGCTCACAATCAAACCCTTACACACGTTGGTTTTAACTTGGCTCACCAACCAACCTTAATCCCCTTGATTCAATCCCCTGATTGAACCAAGTAAATACAAATGTGTAGAAAGAAAACAGAAAATAAGCTTCTCAAAAAGCAGATGTAAAACAATATAAACAAAAAGGAGTTTAGAAGCCCTCAAACGCTTTTAAGCTGGAGAAGAGGAAAGGCTTCTTGAACTCCGGTCTCCTCTTGAATGAGTGGTCGACTTGAATGCAGGAGGAGGTAGCTTTAAATGTTGGGAAGATGTAGTTGGATGCAGTTATTGCAGATCTTCCCTCTTTTTCGTTGAAGAACTAGTTGCAGAGTTGAAAGCTTGAATGCTTGGAGTGGAATGGTTGTTCTCTACCTTGCTATAGTCTTCTGTGGCTATTTAAGCCAACCCCCACGGAAACTAGCCGTTACACTGCTTTTTCTGCCCGTTCTGCACACTCTGTGCAGCCTGACAATATGACCGTTGGTGGGTTGGAGTCGACTCGCGCGATCAGGAGTCGACTCGGCTGTAGCGGGAGTCGACTCAAGCTTTTCCGGAGTCGACTCGGCAACTGTTCCAAATTCGAATTAAAGTTGCCTTCACGACTGGGAGTCGACTTGTCTTGACCTGGAGTCGACTCGCCAACTTCTGGAGCTGACCTGGCAATTTTGGAGTCGGCTCATCCACTAAAGTCCGTGGATCCAATTTTGAATTTTGTCCACTCGAGTCGACTCGACTGTCCTTGGAGTCGACTCGAATCTCAGAGCCCGAACTCCCGATTCTCTGTCTTTTGGCTCATCCAGTCTTGGAGTCGACTCGAACTTCCTTGGAGTCGACTCGGCTCTCAGTTTCCGAAAGTTGATCTTCTGCCTTTTGACGTGAAGCTTGTCTTAGAGTCGACTCGAGCTGTCTGGGAGTCGACTCGAATCTCAGAGGCAGTAACATGGTTTTCTGTCTGTCGATGGTCGCACAGTCTCGGAGTCGACTCGCGTATTGCGGGAGTCGACTCGAATCTCAGAGTCCATAAAATGCTCTCTGACCTTTTCTTTGTATACCGCTGAGAGTCGACTCTCACCTTCTTTGGAGTCGACTTGCCATCCATCGGAGTCGACTCGCGTTCCACTGGAGTCGACTCGAATCTCAGACCCGAAAACTGCTCTCTGACTTTTCTTTGTGTTCCTCTTGGAGTCGACTCTTACTACCCTGGAGTCGACTCGTTGAACATTGGAGTCGACTCGCGCACTTCGGGAGTCGACTCGCTGACAGGTTCTGAGTTGGAGCTTTCTGTCCTTCTGTCTGTTCTCAGTCGGAGTCGACTCGTACTGAACAGGAGTCGACTCGAGCTCGTGCCAGTGAACTTGATACGCTTGGAGTCGACTCGTGATACTCTGGAGTCGACTCGAGTCTCAGACATTGGTTCATGCAGACTTCTTAACTTATCCAAAATACTATGAACCAAGTCTAGAACCACTTGGACAGGATTTTCACTGAAACACTCAATTGAATTCATTAGTAATCACAAGATATACTCAAATGCTTTGAGCTCATTAAAATCAAATGGGGTTTTAATCAATCACTCCACAGACCATGTATACGTGTAGTCAAACTACAATAACCTCACTGTGAGTAGCTGAAGCACCGCAGGTCAAAGGACCAGTCATACTACTGCAACATCAAGCAAGTCACTGACGAGTGGATAGACATCCAAGTGACTTCTTGTCTTGGTCACGCTCAGTACCCTTGTTCTCTAACAAGCACCTGCACTATCACTTCAGTGTCCCTACACTGTGGACTCAAGTCTCGTCCATCCAGAAGGAAAGTGATCTATGCACTGATCGGATCGATCACCGTCCTCGTGATGATCCATCGATCAGGAGCATTTAGAAATTAATCACTAATGATACATGGCTCAAATTCTCAACTCTTGAGAATATGCATCATCATCTTATTAATTTTTTGGACGATTCATAGACACATAAATAATATGAATGAAAAGATTCCTTTTATTTATTTAATAATAAATAGTCAAGTACAAAATTATGTCCCTAGAATTAATAATGTGTCAGCCAGATTGGCTTCTAGGGCATACATCTAACATAACAAAGATTGAACCTGATTGATTCATGATTTGGTTAAAACCTAATTAGATTAGGGCTAAACCATGAGAGGGAAACCTAATCCTCCTTGGAGGAGGATTAGGTTAACCAAGCAAGAGGGGCATCAGCCCCTCTCCTTTTTGATGGGTGCGGCAACACAAGAGGGGCCGGTGCCCCTCTTGGAAAAAGGTCTAGGGCTCCTAACTTGTAGGAGCCCTAGATGCTTTATAAGGAGGTGAAAGGGGGCTGACGCCCTAATGCATGTGAAGCCCTCTCCCCTCCAAGCCGTGGCCTCCCTCTCCTCTTCCTTGGTTCAGCCGCAAGCAAGAGCAAAAGAAGAAGAAGGGTGGCGGCCTCCTCCTCCTCTCTTCCTCCTTCCAACGCAGGGAGAATAAAAGAAGGCTGCAGGCTTCGTTCCGCTTCTCTCTATCCCTCCTTCTTCTTCCTCCTCTCAAGCACAATCAAGGGTTGATTGAAAGAGAGGAAATCAGCCATCCAAAGTTGTCTCTGCAAGGGAGCTAGCACCCCGGGGAGACAAGGAAGCTTTGATCGGTTTCTGCTTCGTGTGGATACCTGTAGAGGTCGGGCACTTGAACGGCTTCAAGCGAACCTTCATCCTAAACCACGAACTTCAGTTTGCGGTGATCATCTACCCGCACAAGGTGAAGATCTGATCTTCTAAAGGTTTTAAAAGTTTTTAATCCTTATCTATCTACGAACGGTTTTTGAACAACGTTCATGCCATGAACGGTTGATCCCGCGCATGCCTCTTCCGCTGCATCTGAATTTTTTTTAAATTTCAGCGGCATGATCGGAGTTTTCTAACAAACAGTTATTGGTGACACATAAATAAATGAGTGTACAACTCTTGTACAATGCTTCTCAAGCATGTTGCAATGCTACTTGGTCTCTAAGTCATGAAGACCTCACCTAACAGTTATTGGTCCCATTCCTTAGTTAAGTCAGACCCACCGTATAACCGTAGAAATAAAGTTGTCATTGGGTCCTCACCTAACAGTTATTGGTGCCCAACCCCATCTTTATCCCTACAACATCACATGTCTATAGAGAGGTCCAGCCCCCAATGCAACTTGCCCACTGTGTCCAGCCGAGACAAGTCAACATCAGAAAGACTTTAGCAACTCTACTACGGTGGAAGACCTATGGACTTAATATCGGTTAATCAGGTCTTAGTGTTTGCAACCTTGAGCTCTTCATAAGAGGTAATCGATCAATTGGCTAGGTAAGCAAGTGGGAGGCTCCCCTTACTCAGAGAATAAGGTCCTAATTAAGTAACCACCTTTCTTGCTTTCCTAGACACCAATTAGATCAATTAATCTAATATGAGTCGCTCATGTTGGTTCACTCTCGACTTGATTGAGGAGGTTTTAGTTTAGGTCTCATATGGATTGGTCTATTAGTTTGCATCACATGTAAACCTATCTACCCCGCTCACATTCGCATCACATGCAAATAGCACATCACAGGCAGTTATAATCGCAGCAATAAATAAAGCTAAACTTTAAATAGGTGATGATCATGGATTCTAATTAGGTCATATTACAAGCACATGCACGTCAATCGATCAGATGGTCTTCAACTCTTGAATTGGTCCCGAGCTTTCTTGATTCGATCTCTGATTAACTCTTGATCCAATCGCCATCAACCGCTCACTTTCGCCGTTCATCTCATGTACTTTCTTTGACTTGATCGTTGACGTACATCACATCACAGAAATATAACCAGATATAAAATAAAAATAATAATAAATTACATCCCCTTTTAGGAGGCACGCAGGCCTCTCAAAACATCAAATAAGATGCATGCAAGCATCTGAAAAATTACATGACATTGCAAATCACATCGCAGGTCTTTACAATTGATACCAAAAGGGTTTGAATCCAATGATCATCACCACATGCAACAATTATAATTTTCAGATCTGAAACCTAATTGATTATGTTATGACATGGATTGCTGATTATGCTAATCATGATTCTAAACTTTGTAATCTCATTAACAACGCAAATAGAATCATCATTTTATCACATAAAAATCAGCAACCCTTAAAAATTTTGCATGCAGAAAATTTCAGCACACATAACTTTTTAAATTTCAGATCTAACATGCCTGTTTATAATTAATTCTAACCTTAGTCTACGAAGCCTAGGCTCTGATACCACTGTTGGAAACCCGCCCATGCCACAGAAAAATAAAAAAAACTTTTCAGATGGCAGCGGAAGAGGCATGTGCGGGATCGACATTCATCCTATGAACGTTGTTCAAAACCGTTCGTAGATAGATTAGAATTAAAACTTTTAAACTAATTATGAAGATCAGATCTTCACCTTGTGTGGGTAGATGATCACCGCAAACTAAAGTTCGTGGTTTAGGATGAAGGTTCGCTTGAAGCCGTTCACGCGTCCGGCCTCTACGGGTATCCACACGAAGCAAAAATCGATCCAAGGCTTCCTTATCTCCCCGGGGTGCTAGCTCCCTTGCAGAGACTTCTTTCAATGGCTGATGTCCTCCCTTTGGATCAACTCTTGATTGTGCTTGGGAGGAGGAAGAAGAAGGATGAAGATCAGAGAAGGATCAAAGCCCCTGCAGCCTTCTTTCTTTTCCCTGCGTTGGAAGGAGGAAAGGAGGAGGAGGAGGCCGCCAAGGCCTTCTTCTTTTTTTCTCCTTGCTTGCAGATGAACCAAGGAAAAAGGGAGAGGGAGGCTCACGGCACAAGGAAGAGGAGAGGAAGAATTGCCTCTAGGGTTTGGCCTTTTGGTCCTTATAAAGGCATATGGAGCTCCTACCTTTTAGGAGCTTCATTATTTTCCTTTTAAGAACCAAGAGGAGGGGCGCACGCCCCTCTTCTTTTCTCTTTGATTTCGGCCAACACCTCTTCCTAACCCTTCATCACGCATGCCCCCACTTGATCTAATCAAGTGGGGCGTGGGGTCTAACCCTAGGTGGTTCAATCCTCTTCTAAAGAGGATTGTCCTAATCTAATTAGGATTTGATTGAACCATGACTCAATTGAACCCTTTAATCCTAATCAAATTAGGAGTCATCATAGTTCATTAGATTAATAATTAATTAGGACTTAAGAAGTTCTAATCCCATTAGGACCTATTTAATTTTAGTCCTAATCCAATTAGGACTCGACTTTGAATCCATAGTCCTAATCCAATTAGGACTTCTAGGAATCCTATTCTAAGTAGAAATTCAAATTGAATTCAAAATCCTAATCTAATTATGATTGTAGGAATCCTACTCCAAGTAGGACTCCCAGCTACTCCAAGTAGGACTTCCGGTCCTAATCCAATTAGGACTCTAGGAATCCTACTCCAAGTAGAAATTGTGTTTAAGTCCAATTAATCAATTCCCATTGTTCCTTCTTCTATTGATTATCAATCGAATTGATTACTCGTGATTCATAATTACTTTTCAACCATCGGATCGGTCAATACCTCTAGTGTGTGTGACCCCATAGGTTCTATTCTGACTGGTAGTGAGATATATTGCGATCTCTATAACAATATTATTGAAAACTCCTTTCAATGGGTTGGAACAGTTCCAACTCAACTCATCAGGGTTTATCGATCATCGAGATATTTCCTGTGAGTCTCACCATCCACCAGTGACACCTAGCAGCATGTAGTGGCTACCCAGCAGAATGAAATGATGAACCTCTAGATGTAGTTATCGTATGATATAGTCCTACTATCGTGGATCCCTACAGGACAGAGGTCATGGACAACTCGTCAAACCCATCGTCTGTCATATATCAAGATTTATTCGACTTAAGCTCGAGAGTGGAAAACTCTTTCTCCACTGTACAATCTGCCCCAGTCGAGGTCTTACGAACTCAGTCTTATAAATCACATAGGATCTCTCCTTATCTACCAAGGTCGATAGATTCCATATAGGTGCATACCCTACTCCTACAGTGAACCTATTGCAGCCAATCTACACTGCATGGACCCGTATGTCTGGAGACCATGTATACGTGCAATCAAACTACAATAACCTCACTGTGAGTAGCCGAAGCACCGCAGGTCAAAGGACCAGTCACACTACTGCAACATCAAGCAAGTCACTGACGAGTGGATAGACATCCAAGTAACTTCTTGTCTTGGTCACGCTCAGTACCCTTGTTCTTAACAAGCACCTGCACTATTACTTCAGTGTCGCCACACTGTGGACTCGAGTCTCGTCCATCCATAAGGAAAGCAATGTGTGCACTGATCGGATCGATCACCGTCCTCATGATGATCCATTGATCAGGAGCATTCAGAAATTAATCACCAATGATGCATGGCTCAAATTCTTAACTCTTAAGAATATGCATCATCATCTTATTAATTCTTGGACGATTCATAAACATATAAACAATATGAATGAAAAAGATACATTTTATTTATTCAATAATAAATAGTCAAGTACAAAATTATGTCCTAGAATTAACAATGTGTCAGCCAGATTGGCTTCTAGGGCATACATCTAACAATGATATGTTCATTACCCCCGTTCTACAATTGATGCACGCATTGGCTGTTGCTAAAAAGGGGCGCCCAGGGATCACGGGGATTTGTTTCTTAGGATTAGGCTCATGTTCCACATCAAGGATGATGAAATCTACTGAAAAATAGAATTTGTCTATCTTGACAAGAACATCTTCAATTATCCCACGTGGTATTTTTACAGATTGATCAGCCAGTTGAAGGGATACCGAGGTTGGTTTTAACTCACCTAACCCAAGTTTCTTATAAACTGAGTAAGGTAAAAGGTTGACACTTGCCCCTAGATCTAAGAGTGCTCGATCAATGAAATTATTTTCTAAGACACAGGAGATGGTGGGAGCACTAGGATCTTTGAATTTCAGAGGGGTGTTGTGTTGGAGAATAGAACTCACTTGCTCAGTTAGAAAAATCTTTTTAGGCACATGTGTCCTAGATTTTCGCTTTTGTGTACAAAGGTCTTTGAGAAATTTGGCATAGGAGGGAACTTGTCTAATAGCATCAAGAAGCGGAAGGTTGATTTTGACTTGTTTGAAAACCGCCATCATCTCTTCTAGTGAAGTTTTCTTTTTGCCAAAGGGAGAGGGTGAATTAAGAGCTTCAGGAAATGGGGCCTTTGGGATGTGAGTTTTGGCAGAAGGTGGACTAGCTGAAGAAGAAGAAGAAGTTTTTAGATTTTCATTTGACACATTTCTATCCTCTTCTTCACCTTCCTTATTGTTATCCTCTCCAATCTTATTGTCTACTACACGTCCACTCCTTAGGATAGTCAAAGCATTGGCTTGTTCATGATGAATTGTATTTAGTTGATTTTCTTGAGCCATGTATTGTCCCCTAGGATTACTAAGTGGTTGGCTTGGAAGCTTTCCTTCCTCTCGCTTGTTCAGTGCATTAGCTAGTTGCCCCATTTGGAATTCTAGCTTGGCGATGGATTGCGTGTGAGAGTGCACTAATTGTGCAATGGTTTCCAAACCTTGAAGGGCGGTTAACACTTTCTCCTCAAAGGTTGTGTTTCTATGGGGTGGAGGAGGAGTGTGTCGAAATTGAGTCGAGGAACAGTAGGGTTGAATATTTTATGGGGTTTGAAAATTCTGAGGGTTTTGAAAATTTTGGAAGTAGGGTTGGGCAGTATTCGAAGCTTGCTGCCTCCAAGAAAAATTTGGATGATTCCACCATCCCGGGTTATATGTATTGGAAAATGGGTCATTACCTGGTCTGGGCTGTGTTTGAGCAGCATTGATGTGTTCCTGCACGAGTTCGGGGAATTGGGGCGCTGAGGGGCACTCATGAATAGGGTGGGATGGGCTAGAACAGATTGTACACACTTATGCTTGGGGAGAGTTAACGAAATGTCCTCCTATCATCAGTCGGTCAATCTTATGGGACAATACATCTACCTTGCTAGATAGGTCCATAGAATGACTTATTTCACAAATGGTCCCTTTTCTTTGGAAACTTGGGGGGTGCTTGACGAGAACAGGAAGCATGGTGGAGAGAATTTTCATTAAGATTTTCAAATAATTGCCATGCTTCATGCTCATTTTGAAGCATGAAAGTCCCCCCGCATGCGGCATCGATCATCTGACGGTTTTGTTCAGTCAATCCGTCATAGAAACATTGCACTAGCTGCCATTTAGGTATTTGATGATGTGGACATTTACGGATTAGGTCCCGAAAGCTCTCCCAAGTTTCATGAAAGTTTTCTCCCTCAGTTTGGGAGAAGCTCGTGATGGCACGTCTAAACTGGTTCGTTCTTGCTATGGGAAAGTATTTTTTAAGAAATTCTTGTTGCATTTGATCCCAAGAATGAATCGAATTGGCTTCTAAAGAATTTAGCCATTGCTTGGCTCTATCTTTAAGGGAGAAGAAAAATAATCTAAGTTTCAGAGCATCATCAGTGAAGTTCTAAATCTTGACAGTGGTGCATATCTCAAGAAATTCATCTAAGTATTTATATGGGTCTTCGCTGGTGAGCCCATAAAAAGATGGGAGCATTTGGATCACACTAGACTTTATTTCATATTGTACCGCTGCTACTTCAGGTAATCGAATGCAAGATGGGGAAGTGTAAATGGTGGGAGTAAAGTACTCCCTCAGGAGTTTGGGTTGTTCTTCAGCCATCTTAGGAGATGGGGATGATTCTAATGTTCTGATCTCAGCTCGAATATTCCTAAGGGTCCGTTCTATTTCAGGATCAAAAGGTAATAGGTCACGTACTCTAGAACGACTCCCTTGCATACACTAGTACTTGATCAATCAAGCATGCAATAAAAGAAAAACACATCAATTCTTGTGATAGCTCCTAACCGGTTTGAAGAGGGCACCTAAGCCTCCAATCCGGTCTAATGAACCGAGTTGACCAGGTAAGCTCCCAGGTAAGTGGAGGGGTCACGATGTTAGGATCTATCACATGCCGCTGAAAATTCAAAAATTTTTAGATATGCAGCGGAAAGACCTGTGCATATCCCGTTCATCGCATTAACGTATTTTAAAACCTTTTGTAGATAGATCAGGATTAAATTATTATTAAATTATTTTAAAATCATGATTAAGAAGATCAGATCTTCACCTTGTGTGGGTTAGTGGTCTCCGCAAATCTGATTTACGTGGTATTTGATGAGGGTTCAGTGGAAGCCGCACACGCGTCTGGCCTCAACAGGTATCCACACGAAGTTATGAGTCGATCGAAGCCTTTGGATCTCCCCGGGGTGCTGATAGTCAACTTTAAAGACCACGCAATAGCACGTATCTGGTAGGATAGTGATTACGGGTATCGATCCACAGGAATTGGGGTACAGTTATTTTTCTTAAAAATAAAAATATTTAAAAGGAAGAGTTTGTGAAGAAAATTAAACTAAGGAATTTAATAAAAAATGTAATTAAAATATTATCAGTTTGAGGGAACCTAGGGCAAGGAATTCACCACTAACATCGGAACAAGAATTAATTGTATTTTAATTTATTCTTGGATTAACATGCAAATTGACTACAAGCCTAATAAGCATTTAAATAGAAATTCATAAAAGTAATTTAGAAATAATCCATCTTCAGTTGGCATGAAATGTCTACCCTAAACTAATGTGGCAGGACACCGCATCTTCCCTAAGCATGGACTATCTTATATTTACTTAGTGATCATGAAGAACAGTTGTATAAACGTCATACTTAAAATCACATAAATTAAATATGAGATGAAATAAAATATTCATTAGGAGCAAAATAAAGTTTATACAACTCCAAGAATAAAAATAAAACAAATACAAAACCCTTGGCCCTTTGTTAGGGCTGCATCCGGCCCTAGAGAAGAGCTTAGGCTTCCATGCAATGGTGGACGGCAGTAGCAGCACAGCAGCGGGCTCCCATCATGGCTACCTCCATCTCTTCGACGTCTCCTTCCGGTGTAGCTTCCACTGAAAACGGCTCCCTCTCAGCTCTTCTGGGAAATCATTCCCAGAATACCCAAAAATAATCTCTCTCTTGACTTCATGGGATTCGGCTTACTCCAAGCTTGATGGGGGAAGAAGAATGGAACGGAAGAGAAGAATGAATGAATCCTCTGTTCATGCTTGACCCCTTTTATAGGCTGCCCACCTCCATCTCTCCTCCTCCCTATTTCACTTTGAGATAAGGATAGATTGAAGTGGGATAAAGCTACAAGATCTCTGCTTAATCTGCGTTGTAGATACTGGCTCTGGTCCCGATCACTTGAACAACCTGTGAGGATAAGCTCAGATTTTGTTTTCTTGTAACAGGGGATCCGACAAAGATGAGTTGGCTGGGAGCTTATCCACCGAGAAGAACGCAGGGGAATTTGTTCTTTGGATGGTTGATTGCAAACGAGAGGATGATGCTAGAAGAATCAGGATGCTGAGAACGGATAAACTCTTCCGTGATGCTTGATTCGGCTGATACAGAGGATGGTGTGGATTTGTAAACGGGATAAGATTTGTTCCGCTGGGAACAGAGGAGCTGGAAGCTGATCCTGTGAACGGAAGAAAGCTTGGGTTGTTCTTGGAAGCTGATCCTGATGTCGCTAGGCTCATGCGGACGGGAGGGAGGACACGTGGAGGATGAACGCAGAGATTTGCTAGGAGGAAGTCACGGTTGCTGGGATTTCGTGGAAGGAGGGAACGGCCGGAACGCGTTGTGAACGTGATGTAAACGCAGTGGATAAGCTTGGACACGGTTGGGAACAGGGGAGGTGATTCGAAGGTGGATGATGGTCCGGAAAACGTTGGGTTGTTGTTCACGGCTGAGATGAACTCTGAACAGGGGAGCTGGGGAGTTTGGAAGTGCTGCCGTTGGCTGGATAAGGATGCAAGGCTTGGTTTTTGTTCATGGGATACGGGAGGAGATGGGATCTGTTTCAACAGAGGGGAAAACCGTGGTTGTTGTGAACGGCTGATGCTCTGTTCCAAAGGAAGAAGAGATCGGAAGCTGGGAGGAGTTGATTGGGAGATTTGGGTTGCTACGGGATGAGGATGATAGATTCGGCTGGGAGCAGGGGATAAGGAGAAAGAGCTCTCCCGTGATGCTCGGGAAGACTGGCTTGGGCGTATGTGGAAGAAGTTGAAGCGGAGATAAGCTGTTGGGAGGAAATGACCCGTGGTAACTTGGATGCAAGATGAATGGCTGAGATGGGATAAGGCTTTGGGATCCGTGCAATTAAGATGGTATGCTTTGAGATCTGGGAGACAAATAATTGAAGGGATTTTATTGTTTTTGAGATTAAAATAGGAGAATTGGATCATGTGGAAAAAGAGTTGGAACGAGTGGAAAGAAATTTAGGTGAACGTGTGAAGAGTCAGGAATTAATGGGAAGCACTGGGTTTCGGAGAAGAGTTCTTGGAGTCGACTCTGGAGGATGTAAAATTGTGAAATGATGCAGTGTAGTTTTAGGTTTTACCTAATTAAGCGTGACTTGACCTGCATACATTAAGCTCAATCAATAAGTAAAACTCGAATTACCTTTAATAATTTATTAAAATGCAATGATGAAGATAACACAATTTTTTAATTGAATTTACAAAATATGTGAATTAAAATAATGATAAGTGCTAGGAATAAAATATTAGTTTATGCATTATTTAGCACTTATCACACCCCCAACCTACATTTTGCTAGTCCTCGAGCAAAATAACAACTAACTCACTTTCGCAGGAATCGCAATTGCATTTACCATATGCAATAAGGCTTTAAACCCCTAGGGGATTGCTAGCATAGTTGTTTTTCTTTTCATTTTTTTAAAAAAAAACTCTTTAATATATATATATACATATATATCTAAAATAAAATAAAAAATATTTTCTATTTTTTGTTACTTTCCTTATCTCCTTTTTTCTCTTTTACTAATTTTTGATTTTTTTTTCTTTTGGTATTATTTGATCAGGAATCGAAGAGGAAGTCTTGTTAGATGTATGCCCTAGAAGCCAATTTTGGCTGACACATTATTAATTCTAGAGACATAATTTTGTACTTGACTATTTATTATTGAATAAATAAAGGCATCTTTCTATTCATATTATTTATGTGTCTATGAATCGTCCAAGAATTAATAAGATGATGATGCGTATTCTTAAGAGTTAAGAATTTGAGCCATGCATCATTGGTGATTAATTTCTGAATGCTCCTGATCAATGGATCATCACAAGGACGGTGATCGATCCGATCAGTGCACACATTGCTTTCCTTATGGATGGACGACACTCGAGTCCACAGTGTGGCGACACTGAAGTAATAGTGCAGGTGCTTGTTAGAGAATAAGGGTACTGAGCGTGACCAACACAAGAAGTCACTTGGATGTCTATCCACTCGTCAGTGACTTGCTTGATGTCGCAGTAGTGGGACTAGTCCTTTGACCTGCGATGCTTCGGCTACTCACAGTGAGGTTATTGTAGTTTGACTGCACAAATACATGGTCTCTAGCCATATGGGTCCATGCAGTGTAGATTGGCTGCAGTAGGTTCACTGTAGGAGTAGGGTATGCATCTACAAGGAATCTATCGACCTTGATAGAAAAGAAGAGATCCTATGTGATTTATAAGACTGAGTTCGTAAGACCTCGACCGGGGCAGATTGCATAGTGAAGAAAGAGTTTTCCACTCTCGAACTTAAGTCGAATAAATCTTGACATATGACAGACGAAGGGGTTTGACGAGTTATCCATGACCTCCGTCCTGTAGGGATCCACGATAGAAGGACTGTATCACATGATAACTGCACCTAGAAGTTCATCATTCTATTCTGCTGGGTAGCCACTACATGCTGCTAGGTGTCATTAGTGGATGGTGGGACTTATTGGGATTATCTTGATGATCGATAAACCCTAATGAGTAGAGTTGGAATCGTTCCGACCCATTGAAAGGAGTTTTCAATGATATTGTGATAGAGATCACAATATATCTCACTACCAGTCAGAGTAGAACCTATGGGGTCACACACACTAGAGGCATTGACCGATCCGATGGTTGAATCGTGATTAGGAATCACAAGTAATCAATTCGATTGATAATAAGTTGAAGAAGGAACAAAGGGAATTGATTAATTGGACTTAAAACAAGAGTCCTACTTGGAGTAGGATTCGTAGAGTCCTAATTGGATTAGGACTAGGAATCCTACTTGGACTGGAATTCCTACTTGGACTGGGAATCCGATTTGGAGTAGGACTAGGATTCCTACTTGGAGTAGGATTCCTATAATCCTAATTAGATTAGGAGTTTTGAATTAAATTTGGATTCCTACTTGGAGTAGGATTCCTAGAGTCCTAATCGGATTAGGACTTCGAATTCAAATTAGAGTCCTAATTGGATTAGGACTAGAATTAAACAAGTCCTAATTGGATTAGGATTTCTTAAGTCCCAATTAATTATTAATCCAATGAATCAAGATGACTCCTAATTAGATTAGGATTGAAGAGTTCAATTGAGTCATGGTTCATTCAAGTTCTAATTGGATTAGGACTAGCATAGATTGAACCTGTTGCCCAAGGTGACAAGGCAAGAGGGGGGGGTGAATTGGTTTCTCTTTATTTTTGCTATCTTACTTATGTCAATTGATGAGTTAATGGAATATAACAAAGTACAATACAAACACACAAGAAGTATAGTGGTTCGGTGCTCTCCTAAGCACCTACGTCCACTCCCCAAGCTACCCCTTGGGAATTCACTATAATCCCGCGGATTACAGTTGGATTGTTTTCCGGGCTTACAATCCAAAAACCTTTACACTTTGGTTTTTCGGGATCACCAAAAACCTATGTTGGTTTTACGGGCTCACCAACGAACCTATGTTGGTTTTCCGGGCTCACCAACGAACCTTTACAATTGGTTTTACGGGTTCACCAATAAACCTACACCGTTGGTTTTGCGGGCTTACCAACAAACCTTTACAAGGTGATTAATAAAAGAAGTAAGAAGATTTAAGCTCCTAGATGAGCAAATATAACAATTATAATCTACAAAGAAGAGTTTAGAGAATAATTATCACTTGATGAGACTTCTCTCTTCTTTGTCAAGGATGCTTCACTCTTCAAGGGTGGATGGAGCTCTTAATGACTCTTGGAATCTGCTCAACCACTTTCTTTTGACTCTTGAATGAAGCACTTGGATGTAGAAGATTAGGGCACTTGTCTTTCTTGTGTACTCTTTGATATTTTGCAAAAGAATATTTTCTTTGATGAATAGAGCCACTTTAAATAGTTTCCTTCATCCATTGGACAAGCCCCAATGGTTAGAATTCAAAAACTAGCCGTTACTCACTGTTGGAAGGTCAAAAAGTACTTCTGCAGAACTAGCCGTTATGTTTCTGCCCGTGCTTGGGTCGACTCAACTTTTACTGGGGTCGACCCAACTTTCACTTGGGTCGACTCAACCTTTTCTTGGGTCGACCCTCTCAGAACCACAGAACCTTGCATTTCATCCTTCCTTCACTTGGGTCGACTCAACATCTTTTTGGGTCGACTCAAGGTTCAGTTGGGTCGACTCAACTTCCACTTGGGTCGACCCCTCTCAGGGTTTCCAGAGAACCTATTTTGAATGTCATTGCCTTTGGGTCGACCCTCTCAGTGTTTGGGTCGACTCAAGTTTGGGTCGACTCAACTTCCTCTTGGGTCGACCCTCTCAGTGTTTCCAGAGAACTGTTTTCTTGAGGCTTGAGAGACTTGAGGTTTGGGTCGACTCATCCTTTCCTTGGGTCGACCCAACTACTGTTCATCCGTGCCATTTTGCAGAAGTGTGCCAGATGCTTTCTTGATGTGCCGGGGTCGACCCAATCAACCTTGGGGTCGACTCAATCCACACTTTGCTGCAACTTAAGGTTAGATTCATCCATATAAACAATGAAATGCATCTTTATCTTATTATACGAATGTACTGAGAGTAACAGACTTATAAATGATGTATCGAATTAACTTGTAACATACTCTTGATTATTGTATTAATCATCAAAATACCACTATCATCCTCAATCTCCCCCTTTTTGATGATTACAAAATATAGAGTATGAGCCTATTGATACTTATCTTAAATTAGTTTTAAAAGGGCTCAAGTTGCTGAATTTCAGCTTTCCAAATTTGAGAGTGAAGTCTCCCCCTATTTCATCCAAATGTTTCCAATTTGACCTTTTGAATTACTCCCCCTTTCTTTTATATTTCATTAAAGATGAAACTTCAAAAATTTGAGATAAAGCATGAGTTTCAGGTTATGTATCGAGGTGTGAAAGGTATGTGCCAAATTCTGAAATTCTATGTGCCAAATTCTGAAATTCAATATAAATTTTAGATTTGATCATTTTCATTGTTACAAATTGCTCCTCCTTAAATGTATATGCTTTCCTATTATAATTTTCAACTTGTTTGTCAACTTATTTCTCTTTTCTTGCTCAACTTATTTCTCTTTCCTTGCTTCTCCCCCTTTTTATTATCATCAAATAGGTGCATGGGAATAGACACAATAATTAACAAACATTTCAGCTTCATTGATCCAAATGGAACATTGTAGTACAATAATGCCAAAACAAAAACAATTACAATGTTCCTCAATCAAAGTTCAAAGTACATGATCAACACAAAATACATATGAGAACTAGATACATATCCTAGGCTCTAATCAGAAATGCTAATATCAGCCTAGGGGGTATCTAATGGCTGTGATCTAGTCCTCATCCTCCTAGCATAAGTGGCGAGGGAAGGTCGAGCCTGATGGGACTGAGTCTGGCGTGGAGCTCGGTGAGCTGGATGACTCTGTGCCAAAATCTCTGACTCAGCTGCCTGTGGCACAGATGGTCCATGAACCTCTCTCTCTCCGTAGAGCTCCTATCTGCTCTCTAAGATCACTGATCTCAGCAGTCATGATATCTAGTCTGCTCATCAGCCCATCAGTGATAGTCCTCGCCTGAGCTGACATAAGCTCAGTCATCCTACTCCAAAACTCATCTGTGTCTCCCGCAGGAACAGATGACGAAGGTCCAGCCTCTGAAGGTGCAGTAGGATGATCCGTATGCTCCTCATCCTCAGAGATAGGGTCTCCAATATCTGGTGCATCACCCTCTGGTGCATCACCCTGAATCCCTGCTCCAGCACGTACCCACTGCCTGTTCACCTTCTCATAGCCCATGCGAACAAGGGATCGTGCAGTGTATGTGTCAGTGAAAAGTAGATGCCTGGAGATCTCTCCCTCTACAGATATATCGTGCTGTCGGAAGATCAAGGTGAGTATCATACCATAAGGCAGGGAGACTCTGGAGTTGCATATCACCTTCCTCATCTGCCTCAGTATCATAGCCGGGAGATTCAGGGGAATGCCCTGAATAATGTGCTCCATAACAACCAGATCTCGCTCAGAGATGAGATCAAATCTCCCGCTCTTCGGAAACAAAATCCGACCAATGAAGTTGTGCAACAACCTGATTTCCGCTGAAAGAGAGCTTGCTATTACATTTTCTGAGTAGTCGAAGTCTTCATTCTCAAGAATCAACTGCAAGGCTCTCAATTTGTTTTCTGGCTTTTCTGGAGTTGCTCCTTCGCAGGGGAGATGAAGCAACTCACTCAAACTTTCTTCGGAGACTCTAACCCTTACTCCGCGAACTTCAGATATAAGCCCTCACATTCCAGTTTTGAGGAAGGCATAGAACTCACGGACTAATCCCGAGTAGATCACCACATCTAGGGAGCAAAGATACTCCCATCCTTGCCTTCGGATCCATTCCCCCAAACGGAACCCTTCTTGATCCAAAAACTCGAAATGGATCCTTCTCCCCATTGTAACCGGTCTCCCCGCAAATTTTGCAAGTTGTACTGAACGGGAGGGAGGAGGAGGTGGCTCTACACGTGTCTCACCTTGTGGAGACACTGTAGATGGCTCTGTAGCATCCCTATCCGCACGTGTGATCCGTGAAACTCTCCCAGATCGCTTGGCTACGGCTCTCTTGGGTCCCATTTCTCCAAGATCTTGATGTAATCTACTGTTTGGAGATGATTGGAGGAGATTTGAGAGTAGGGAATAGGATTTTCGGAAGAGGACGAAGTGAAAACAGTGCCCTAGATAGCTCACGGGTCCCCCTTTTAACAGTGGGGTCCCGACGTTGGGTCGACCCTAGATTTTTCTTGGGTCGACTCAACGTTGGGTCGACCCTATTCTGGGTTGGGTCGACCCAAGTTCAGAAATTTTTCTTTCTCTTCCTTTTTCCTTTTAAAAATTTTTCTTGCTTCCAATCCTTACAAATTCTTACTGGGACAATGATACATGAGTAAGGAATCTATAGATGACAAGTTTGACTCATGTTTCATGGGTTTTTAGAAATGGGAGGAGTGTATCATGAGACTGCTTGCTCCCTTTTATATCTCTTCAATAAAAAGGATCACATATGCCTAATTCCCTCCTAAGCGTGCAAAATCTATCTTCACTCAAGGGTTTTGTGAATATGTCAGCTAATTGTTTCTCAGTACATACATGCTCAATACATATGTTTCCATTTTGCACATGATCTCTAATAAAATGATATCTTATTTCAATGTGTTTGGCTTTAGAATGCTGAACCGGATTTTTAGTAAGGTTGATGGCACTAGTATTATCACACTTTATAGGAATGTTATCTAGCTTAACTCCATAGTCCTCTAGTTGTTGCTTAAGCCATAGTACTTGAGCACAACAACTGCCGGCAGCTATATATTCAGCTTCAGCTGTCGACAGTGCCACTGAATTCTGCTTTTTGCTAAACCATGATACTAAGTTATTTCCTAAAAATTGACATGTTCCACTAGTGCTCTTCCTATCTAATTGCATCCAGCAAAATCAGCATCTGAGTAGGCAAGCAAATCTAGACAGGAGTCTCTCGAGTACCATAATCCTATGTTTGTAGTTCCTCTTAAATATCTAAGGATTCTTTTAACAGCACTTAAATGTGACTCCTTAGGATCTGATTGGTATCTAGCACATATTCCTACACTAAACACGATGTCTGGTATACTAGCAGTAAGGTAGAGCAAGGATCCAATTAATCCTCTATAAAGCTTAATATCAATACTCTTTCCTTTCTCATCTTTGTCAAGCTTACTAGTAGGATTCATTGGAGTGCCTACTCCCTTGTGATTTTCATTCCCAAACTTCTTTAGTATTTTCTTTGTTATACTTAGTTTGATGAATGAAGATACCTTCTTTAGTTTGTTTGATTTGTAATCCTAGAAAGAAACTTAGTTCTCCCATCAAACTCATCTCGAATTCTCCGTGCATTAAATCAGTAAACTCTTTGCAAAGATTATCATTTGTGGCACCAAAGATTATGTCATCTACATATATTTGTACCACTAGCAGATTTTCGTCCTTTCTTTTGAGAAAAAGTATTTTATCTACATTTCCTCTACTGAAGTCATTATTTAGTAGAAATTTGCTTAATCGATCATACCAAGCCCTAGGTGCTTGCTTCAATCCATATAATGCCTTATGTAGTCTAAACACATGATTTGGCAATTCATGATTCTCAAAACCAGGAGGTTGCTCTACATATACTTCTTCCTCTATAAAACCGTTTAAGAATGCACTTTTTACATCCATTTGATATAATTTGAAATCCATGAAATATGCAAAAGCTAGAAGTAATCTAATAGCCTCTAATCTAGCTACAGGAGCAAATGTTTCATCAAAATCTATCCCTTCTTCTTGATTGTATCCCTTAGCTACAAGTCTAGCTTTATTTTTTATAACTAACCCATTTTCATCTAATTCATTTCTAAAGATCTATTTTGTTCCAATTACAGAGTTATGCTTTGGTCTTTCAGTTAATGTCCATACATTACTTCTTTTGAATTGATTTAATTCTTCTTGCATAGCATTTATCTAATTGGTATCTTTTTCAGCTTCTTCATAAGTCTTAGGTTCTAACTGTGAAACAAAAGCAAGATAATCATTAAATTTCTAAGAGAGGATCGAGTTCTTACCCCTTGAGATGGATCACCAATGATTAAGTCTTTAGGGTGTCCATATGCATACCTCCATTCCTTTGGCAAGTCTTGAGATTGTGGTGGCACGCAATCATTTTCCTTATCTTGAATTGGCACGTCATCAAGATTTAACTTTCAAAGTTAATAATTCCTGCATCATCATCAAGAATATTTTCTTTCCTAGCAGACTCACTATCAGACTCATCAAATATGATATTAACTGACTCTTCGACTACAAGAGTTCTTTTATTGAACACTCTGTATGCCCTGCTAGATGTGGAGTATCCTAAGAAGATACCTTCATCTGACTTGGCATCAAATTTACTTAGATCCTCCTTGCCATTGTTTAAAATGAAACATCTACATCCAAATACTCTAAGATATTTAGCGGTTGGTTTCTTATTCTTCCAAAGTTCATAAGGAGTTTTCTTGGTTATAGGTCATATTAAAACCTGATTTAGAATATGGCAAGCAGTGCTTATAGCTTCAGCCCAAAAGTACTTTGGAAGATTTGACTTGCACAACATCGTGCGTGCCATTTCTGCCAAGGTCCTGTTTTTCCTTTCAACAACCCCATTTTGTTGAGGCATTCTAGGTGCTGAAAATTGATGTGAGATACCGTTTTCATTACAAAATTCTTCAAAGTGTTGATTTTCAAATTCAGTTCCGATGATCACTTCGAATTGCTATTAAGGTGAGCTTCTTTTCATTTATGATATAATTATAATGTTCAAGAATGCTAAAAATGCTTCATTCTTATGTGCCAAAAATGAAACCCATGTATATCTTGAAAAATCATCTACTATAACTAGTCCATACTTCTTCCCTCCTAGACTCGCAGTTCTAGTGGGTCCAAATAGATCCATATGTATGAGTTCAAAAGGCCTAGTTGTTGATACTATATTCTTTGATTGAAGGATGATTTTGTTTGTTTTCCTAATGAGCATGGTCCACAAATTTTGTCCTTTTCAAAGATCAATTTTGGCACATCTTTTATTAATTCCTTCTTGACTAGTTTTGATATTAATTCCATACTAGCATGTCCTAGTCTACGATGCCAAAGCCAACTTGTTTCATTTTTCTTTTCTTCATTAGTAATTAAACATAATCCATTTTTCTTGCCTAATTAATTGAAGATCTACCATGTAAATATTTCTTTGCCTTTGTCCTATAAGTACAATGCTATTATCTTTAGGATTTGTGATTATGCATACTGATGCTTCAAATGTGACTTTAAACCCTTTATCACAAAATTGACTTATGCTAAGTAGGTTATGTTTCAAACCATTAACTAATAAGACATTTTCTATGAAGGTAGATGGAGTAATGAAAATTTTATCCTTTCCAATGATATACCCTTTTCCATTGTCTCCATAGGTTACTACTCCACCCTTTTTAGATTCCAAGGTGACAAATTGGTCTACGTCACCGGTCATGTGTCTTGAACAGCCGCTATCTAGATACCATCGTTTATCCACTTTATTAGCTGCAAGACACCCCTGCAATCAAGATCAAGAATGAGCTTTAGGTACCCAAACTATGTTGGGTCCTTTAGGGTTAGTACTTGATGTTCCTTTTGGAACCCAAACTTTCTTGAATTTAAGCTTATGATTATTACTCAATTTGTTTTGGCTGGACTTTCTATAGTTACATTCATATGCTTTATGTCCTAATTTATTGCAGCAATGACAAGTAATATTTTCATTTTTAGCTTTTACAAAAAATGTTCTTTAAGTATTTTTGTTTCCTATTTGTTTTATATCCTAATCCAGCCTTATCATATACAGCTTTTTGACTATCAAGAATCATATTTAATTTGGTTGAACTAAGTGTAAAACTTATCTACTAAGGATTTATATTTTTCAGCATCTTCTTTTAACTTGACATTTTCAGCAATTAGATTCTTGGTTTCATTTGTGAGTTTCCTACCGTAATGTTTCATAGTTATGAGATAGTTTCAACTTATCTTTGATAAGAGATTGATTTTCTTCTTTTTAGAACTTATTTTTATGATTAGTTTTTTATGTTCTTCCATGAGTTTCTAAAAATGCATCATGTAATCATCAACAGTAAAATCACATTCAAGTTCAGAATCTACCTCATCGTCATTGGCCATATGGCATATTTGGGCCGTCTCTTGATGATCTTCCTCTTCCGAACTTGACTCCTCACTTTCACTCCATTCAAACCATGAAGTTCTTCTTTTTAAGTTTTCTTGCCATCCACTTTAATTCCGGGCAATCTATCTTATAATGTCCGGGCTTGTTACACTCATAACAAATAGGTGTTTCTTTTTCCTTTTCTTTGTCCTTACCCTTTTCTTTGCTTGAGCTACCTTTGAAGAAGGGTTTCTTTTTATGAAATCTCTTCTTACCTCTCATAAATTTTCTGAATTTTCTTCCAAGCATAGCCATTCCTTCTTCATCAAATTCATCATCATCATCAGATTCTTCCGACTCAGTTTCTTGTTTTGGAGTGGTAGACTTTAGGGCAATGGTCTTTCTTCTCTTGACCTCATCTTCTGAATTTTGCCTCATGGTCAACTCATGGGTCATGAGTGTTAGATGTATGCCCTAGAAGCCAATCTGGCTGACACATTGTTAATTCTAGGGACATAATTTTGTACTTGACTATTTATTATTGAATAAATAAAAGGCATCTTTTCATTCATATTATTTATGTGTCTATGAATCGTCCAAAAAATTAATAAGATGATGATGCATATTCTCAAGAGTTGAGAATTTGAGCCATGTATCATTGGTGATTAATTTCTAAATGCTCCTAATCAATGGGATCATCACGAGGACGGTGATCGATCCGATCAGTGCACAGATCACTTTCCTTCTGGATGGACGAGACTTGAGTCCACAGTGTAGCGGACACTGAAGTGATAGTGCAGGTGCTTGTTAGAGAACAAGGGTACTGAGCGTGACCAAGACAAGAAAGTCACTTGGATGTCTATCCACTCGTCAGTGACTTGCTTGATGTTGCAGTAGTATGACTGGTCCTTTGACCTGCGGTGCTTCAGCTACTCACAGTGAGGTTATTGTAGTTTGACTGCACGTATACATGGTCTCTAGTCATATGGGTCCTTGTAGTGTAGATTGGCTGCAGTAAGTTCACTGTAGGAGTAGGGTATGCACTTACATGGAATCTATCGACCTTGATAGAAGAGGAGTGATCCTATGTGATTTGTTAGACTGAGTTCTAAGACCTTGGCCAGGGCAGTAATATAAAGTGGAGAAAGAGTTTTCCACTATCGAACTCGAGTCGAATAAATCTTGACATATGACAGACGAAGGGGTTTGACGAGTTATCCATGACCTCCGTCCTGTAGGGATCCACGATAGTAGGACTGTATCACACGATAACTGCACCTAGAGGTTCATCATTCTATTCTACTAGGTAGCCACTACATACTGCTAGGTGTCACTGGTGGATGGTGGAACTCACAGAGATTATCTCGATGATCGATAAACCCTAAAGAGTAGAGTTGGAATCGTTCCAATCCATTGAAAGGAGTTTTCAATGATATTGTGATAGAGATCATAATATATCTCACTACCAGTCAGAGTAGAAACCTATGGGGTCACACACACTAGAAGTATTGACCGATCCGATGGTTGAATCGTGATTAGAAATCACAAGTAATCAATTCGATTGATATTCAGTTGAAGAAGGAACAAAGGGAATTAATTAATTGGACTTAAACACAAATCTTACTTCGAGTAGGATTCCTAGAGTCCTAATTGGATTAGGACTGGGAATCCTAGTTGGAGTAGGACTGGGATTCCTACTTGAAATAGAATTCCTACAATCCTAATTAGATTAGGAGTTTTGAATTAAAATTGGATTCCTACTTGGAGTAGGATTCCTAGAGTCCTAATCGGATTAGGACTTCGAATTCAAATAGAGTCCTAATTGGATTAGGACTAAAATTAAATAAGTCCTAATTCGATTAGGGTTTCTTAAGTCCTAATTAATTATTAATCTAATGAATCAACATGACTCCTAATTGGGTTAGGATTGAAGAGTTCAATTGAGTCATGGTTCATTCAAGTTCTAATTGGATTAGGGCTAGCAAAGATTGAACCCGATTCATTCATGATTTGGTTAAACCCTAATTGAAATAGGGCTAAACCAAATTAGGGCCACCCAATCCTCATTAGATGAGGATTAGGGCAACACAAAAGGGAGGGGCTCACGCCCCTCCCCTTTCTCCTCCTTGGTGCGGCAACACAAGAGGGCCGGCGCCCCTCTTGGAAAGCAATCAAGGGCTCCTAACTTGTAGGAGCCCTTCATGCTTTAAAAAGGGGTGAGGGCGGCAGCTAGGGCATCACAAGGTGAAGTCCTCTTCTTTGTGCCGTGGCCACCCTCTCCCCTCTCTTGGTTTCAGCCGTAAGCAAGGAGAAGAACAAAGGTGGTGTTGGCGGCTCACCTTCCTCCACCTTTCCTTCTTCCAACGCAGGGAAAAGATAAAGGCTGCAAAGCTTGGTGATCTTCTATCCTTGGTTGTTCCATCTTCTCCTCCTCCCTCTAGCATTCAAGAGTTGAAAGAAAGGGAGGTGATCAGTCATCAAAACCAATCTCTGCAAGGAGCTAGCACCCCGGGGAGATTAGAGCGATTGGATCGGTCCTCTGCTCGTGTGGATACCCGTAGAGGCCGGGCACTTGAACGGCTTCAAGCGAACCTTCATCCTAAACCCGAACTTCAGTTTGCGGTGATCATCTACCCGCACAAGGTGAAGATCTGATCTTTCTAAAGGTTCTAAAAGTTTTTAATCCTTATCTATCTACGAACGGTTTTTGAACAAACGTTCATGCGATGAACGGTTGATCCCGCGCAGGCCTCTTCCGCTGCATCTGAATTTTTTGAATTTTCTGCCGGGCATGATCGGGGTTTTCCAACAGTGGTATCAGAGCCTAGGCATCGTAGATTAAGGTAGGGATTAATTATTAATAGGCTTATTAGATCTGAAAATTGAAAGATTATGCATGCTGAAAATTTTCTGCATGCAGATTTTTTCTAGGGTGCTGATTTTTGCATGCTGATTTTTATGTGATAAGATGATGATTCTAATTGCATTGTTAATGAGATTACAAAGTTTGGAATCATGATTAGCATGATCAGCAACCTATGTCATGAGATAATCAGTTAGTTTTCAGATCTGGAAAATTATAATTGCTGCATGTGGTGATGATCATAGGATTCAAACCCTTTTGGTATCAAATGTAATGACCTGCGATGTGATCTGTGATGTCATGTAATTTTTCAGATGGCTTGCATGCATGTTATTTGATGTTTGAGAGGCCTGCGTGCCTCTTAAAAGAAGATTTAATTTATTATTATTTTTATTTTACATCTGGTTGTATTTCTGTGATGTGATGTACGTCAACGATCAAGTTGAAGATAAGGCATGAGATGAACAGGGGTCTAAGCGGTTGATGGCGATTGGATCAAGAGTTGGTCAAGGATCGAATCAAGGAGGCTTGGAACCAATTCAAGAGTTGAAGACCAGTTGAATCGATTGACGTGCATGTGCTTGTAATACGACCTAATTAGAATCCATGATCATCACCCTATTTAAAGTTTAGCTTTATTTTGACGCTGCGATTATAACTGCCTGTGATGTGCCGTTTGCATGTGATGTGAATGAAAGCCGGGTAGATAGATTTACATGTGATGTAGCAAACCCAATTGAGACCTAAATTAAAACCTCCTCAATCAAGTCGAGAGTGAACCAACATGAGCAAGTCATATTAGATTAATTGATCTAATTGGTGTCTAGGAAAGCATGAAAGGTGGTTACTTAATTAGGACCTTACTCTCTGAGTAAGGGGAGCCTCCCACCTGCTTACCTGGCCAATTGTTCGATTACCTCTTATGAAGAGCTCAAGGTTGCAAACACTAAGACCTGATTAACCAATATTAAGTCAATAGGTCTTCCACTGTAGTAGAGCCTGCTAAGGCCTTTCTGATGTTGATTTGTCTCGGCTGGATACAGTGGTCAAGTTGCATCGGGGGGCTGGACCTCTCTATAGACATGAGATGTTGTGGGATAAAGGTGGGGTTGGGCACCATAACTGTTAGGTGAGGACCCAATGACGACTTTATTCCTACGGTTATACGGTGGGTCTGACTTAACTAAGAAATGGGACCAATAACTGTTAGGTGAGGTTTTCATGGCTTAGAGACCAAGTTACACTGCAACATGCTTGAGAAGCATTGTACAAGAGTTGTACATTCATCAATCTATGTGTCCCAATAACTGTTAGGTGAGGTGGCATGTAAATCGGTGGGACCACAGTACCCACTAGAAACCCTAGTCGTGTGGGATTTCATTTTTCTACCAGGAGAGTGTGAGGAATTCGAGAAAATAGTGGGAGTTACATTTGTTCTAAAAGACCTTAGAACAGATTAGGATCAAGTACAAAAGCCTAACTAGAATCTTTACTCTCTGAGGATTATAAAGTCAGCTTCTAGACTCTTAACTCATATCCTATAGAACAACCGTTTGACCAAACCCAATTATAAAGATTGGCTCAGCAAATTTCAAAAGTAGTTTTGAATTGTGAGAAATTCGGGTATGTGCTAGACCATGGAATCCCCGTGTTACCAATCCGTCCCGATCACTGATCAGCGTAAGACGCTTGTTAAGTGGACGAACAATGACAATTAAAGTTAGGTGCTGCACAATGGCATCCATGTCCAATGCATTACAATGCCAGCATGAGAACATGAAGACTGCCAGGGACATATTAAATCACCTGCAAGAGTTTGTATGGTGATCAGAGTCACGCAGCTCGGTTTGAAGTGTCCAAGAGGCTCTTCAAAGCCAAGATGCATGATGGGCAGTCTGTCCATGATCATGGTTTGACCATGATAAAGGACTTAGAGAAGCTTGAGAAGCTTGGCATGACCATGCACAAGGAATTGCAAACGGATTTGATCCCGCAATCCCTTCCAGCTTCATATGAATAGTTTATAGTAAACTACCATATGAACAAGGTTGTATGCACTAAAAATAGAATTGTTAAATAAATTGGTAACTACCTTAGGGACCTTAAAGAGTTCAAGGGGCATCGTTCTTGCTGTCGAGTTGGTTTTCTACTTCCAAGAGAGAGTCTACCTGGAAGAAGAAGAAGCCTGCGAAAGAAGCAGAAGACCGAGAAAAGGCCAAAGCAAGGAAGTTCCAAGAAAAGGCCGAATGCAAGGGAAAGCGTTTCCATTGCATCATGAAATGGCCATTGGAAGATGAACTGTCCTACATACATGGGAAGCATAAAGAGCAATAAGGGTGTTAGACCTTCAGAAGGTATGTCGATATGCTTAGGGATACTTAGGGACTGTTACCTACTGGCTAGCAGAAATTCCGATTTCTGTATTTTGTTTAGCATAGGAAGAGTTTTGTAAAACTACTGTTCTATTTATTTGATAAATAAATGGGATTTCATGTGGTTTTATGACTGACAGTCTCTATCACTTACATATAGATGTATTAGATGTATCGGTGAATGTATCTGAGCAAAAAGTGAGTGCCATAGGATCAAGAAGATCTAGAGATGAGATAAACCAAAGTATTTGTGGCACCTCAAACTTGGCCATATAGGAGAAGACAGAATAAACAAATTGGATAAACATGGGCTTTTGGCTCATTGACTTCGAGTCATATCGATTTGTGAATCCTGTCTTCAAGGAAAGATTTCCAAATTATCCTTTGTAGGACACAGGGAAGGTCCACTGAAATACTTACCCTAGTACACCACAGATGTGTGTGGCCCATTCGATGTGCAGGCTAGGGGTTTAATTTTTACTTCATTTACCGATTATTTCTTTTGGTATGGATATGTGTATGAGACACAAGTCTGAATCTTTTGAAAAGGTTCAAAGAGTTCAGAAATAAGTAGAAAAATAGCAACTGAAACCTTAAGGCTCTTCGATGAGATCGAGGAGAGAATACCTTAGTGGGAGATTCCGGGACTATCTCAAGAAAAAATGGCATAGTCTCACTAGTGGACCCTCCTGGTACCACCTCAGCTCAATGGAGTGTCAGAGAGGAGGAATCGGACCTATTGGATATGGTCAGTCCATGATGAGCTTCACTGATTTACCTATGTTTCTTTGGAGATGCCTTACTTACTCCAGCGATTTACTTGTTGAATAGAGTTCCCTCTAAATCTGTTCCTACCACACCGTATGAGATATGGCATGGTAAGAAACCAAGCTTGTATCTCAAGATTTGGGGATGTCCGGCCCACGTCAAGAGACTACAGGCAGACAAGTTAGAGGCTAGGACCATAAGTGCTCGTTTTATAGATATCCTAAAGAGTCATTAGGATACAATTTTTACGTCTCAGAGGATCACAATGTGTTTGTGAGCCGTCATGCCATCTTCTTGGAAAAACAGTTTATCCTTGATAGAGGCAGTGGGAGGAAAATTGAGCTTGAAGAGAAAGTCTCTGAAAAGCAACGAGTCATGGATCCTATCGAACCCATTCATACAGAGCCAGTACACGATGTCCCTCAACCACCTCGTAGATCTAGTAGGGTCTCCCATCCTCCCGATAGATACTTAGGTATACTAGAAGAGGATACCGAGGAAATGTTCCTAGTGGGAGATAGGGATCACACAGGATCCCAAAACCTACACGAGGCGATATCTGATATCGATTCCGAGAAATGGTTGGAAGCTATGAAGTCAGAGTTAGACTCCATGCATTCCAACCAAGTCTGGACCTTAGTAGATCCACCAGAAGGTATTGTACCTATTGGATGCAAATGGATCTACAAAAGGAAGATAGGTTCGGATGGAGAGGTAGAGACCTATAAGGCAAGGCTTGTGGCGAAAGGGTATAGTCAGCGCGAAGGCATTGACTATCAGGAGACCTTTTCACCTGTAGCCATGCTAAAATCCATCCGAACATTGCTTGCCATTGCAGCATTTCATGATTATGAAATCTAGCAGATGATGTGAAAACAGCTTTCCTGACATGGATATCTTGATGAAGACATCTATATGGAAGCCTTTGGGTTTCACTTCCAGTGATGGAATCACAAGGTCTGCAAGCTGCAAAGGTCCATCTATGGACTAAAGCAAGCATCTCGGAGTTGGAACCACTCGTTTCGATGACGCATCAAAATGTTTGATTTCATCAAAAGACGAAGAGGAACCGTGTGTTTACAAAAAGGTTAGTGGGAGTGCTGTCGTATTTCTCGTACTGTACGTGACGACATCCTCCTGATAGGGAATGATATTCCCATGCTAACCTCGGTCAAGGTCTGGTTGTCAAAAGAATTCTCCATGAAAGACCTTGGGGAAGCATCCTATATTTTGGGAATAAAGGTCTATAGAGATAGATCTAAAAGGATGCTTGGCCTTTCACAGAAGATGTACATAGAGGAGGTGCTGAAGAGGTTCAGCATGGAAAACTCCAAGGGGTCTCTTACCCCTAAGGCATGGAATTCATCTCTCCAAGAAGATGTGCCCCAACACATCTGAAGAGATTCAACGCATGAGCAAGATCCCTATGCATCGGCAATAGGAGCCTCATGTATGCCATGCTATGTACACGACTGATATAGCCTGCTGTGAGTGTCACAGCAGATATCAGTCGATCCAGGCAAGAAGCACTGGATAGCTGTGAAGAACAGTCTTAAGTACTTGAGAAGAACTAAGGATTTCTTGGTCTTTGGAGAAGATCAGAGTTGAAGGTAGAAGGATGCACACATTATGATGATATGAAGAAGTCTACATCAGAATATGTGCAATGGTGGTTCAGTAAATTGGAAGAGTTCCAAACAACCGATCATTATAGATTCTACCTTAGAAGCTGAATGTTAAGCCGTCTAAGGGTGCAGTGGAAACTTCTGGTTAAAAGTTCATTGCAGAGTTAGGTGTAATGTCATCAGATGCCATAACACTTACTGCGATAACATTGGCACCATAGCACTAGCTAAGGAGCCAAGGTCTCATCAGAAGTCCAAGCACATAGAGCGGCGCTTCCACCTCATACGCGACTATGGAGAAGAAATATGTAGAGGTGCAGAGAGTAGACTCCACGGATAACGTGGCAGACCCGTTCACTAAGCAGCTGAGTCAGCAAAGACTGAAGCCCACCTTGAGAAGATGGGCCTAGATATATGACCAATTGGCTTTAGTGCAAGTGGGAGATTGTTAGATGTATGCCCTAGAAGCCAATCTGGCTGACACATTGTTAATTCTAGGGACATAATTTTGTACTTGACTATTTATTATTGAATAAATAAAAGGCATCTTTTCATTCATATTATTTATGTGTCTATGAATCGTCCAAGAAATTAATAAGATGATGATGCATATTCTCAAGAGTTGAGAATTTGAGCCATGTATCATTGGTGATTAATTTCTAAATGCTCCTGATCAATGGATCATCACGAGGACGGTGA